>NC_029774.3:78788636-78792190 GCF_000817695.3 Arachis duranensis | reverse complement strand
ATTTTCGAAACCCATAACCATTTAATCTGCCTAACTGAGATTTGCAAGGTGACCATAGCTTGCTTCATACCAACAATCTCTGTGGGATCGACCCTTACTCACGTAAGGTATTACTTGGATGACCCAGTACACTTGCTGGTTAAGTTGAACGGAGTTGTGAGCTTCTGTAACAGTGCTTGGAACTCTTGTATCACAATTTCGTCCACCAAGTTTTTGGCGCCGTTGCCGGGGATTGTTCTAATATGGACAACTGACGGTTCATCTTGTTGCTCAGATTCGGTAATTTTATTTTCAAAAACTTTTTCAAAATTTTTCTTTTCTTTTTCGTTTTTCCAAAAATATTTTTAAAAAAAATTAATAAAAATCCAAAAAAATTAATAAAATCATAAAAACTAAAAATATTTTGTGTTTCTTGTTTGAGTCTTGAGTCAATTTTTAAGTTTGGTGTCAATTGCATGCTTTAAAAATTTTTCTTGTATTTTTCAAAAATCTCATGCATTCATAGTGTTCTTCATGATCTTCAAGTTGTTCTTGGTAAGTCTTCTTGTTTGATCTTGATGTTTTCTTGTTTTGTGTCTTTTGTTATTTTTCATGTGCATTTTTGCATTCATATTTTCCAAGCATTAAAAATTTCTAAGTTTGGTGTCTTGCATGTTTTTTTTGCATAAAAAATTTTTCAAAATTATGTTCTTGATGTTCATCATGATCTTCAAAGTGTTCTTGGTGTTCATCTTGACATTCATAGTGTTCTTGCATGCATTATGTGTTTGATCCAAAATTTTCATATTTTGGGTCATTTTTATGTTTTTCTCTCTCATCTTTAAAATTTCAAAAATAAAAAAAAAAATATTTTCATTATTTCCCTCCAAATTTTCAAAAATTTGAGTTGACTTAGTCAAAAATTTTAAAAATTAGTTATTTCTTACAAGTCAAGTCAAATTTTCAAAATTTAAAAATCTTATCTTTTTAAAAATCTTTTTCAAAAATCATATCTTTTCAATTTTATTTTTGTTTTTCGAAAATTTTTAAAAATATATTTTTAAATTATTTTCAAAATCTTTTTCTTATCTTTATATCATATTTTCAAAATTACACTAACAATTAATGTGATTGATTCAAAAATTTGAAGTTTGTTACTTTCTTGTTATTGTTAAGAAAGGTTCAATCTTTAAGTTCTAGAATCTTATCTTGAAGTTTCTTGTTAATGAAGTAAGTAATTTTAAATTTAAAAATTAAATCTTTTTATCTTTTATCTTATCTTTTTCAAAAATTTTATCTTTTTCAAAATTTGATTTCAAAATATCTTATCTAACCTCTTATCTTCTTATTTTTCAAAGTTGATTTTAATATCTTTTTCAACTAACTCTTTGACTTTTTGTTTATTTCTTATCTTTTTCAAAATCACCTAACTACTTTTTCCTCTCTAATTTTCGAAAATATCTCATCTCTTTTTCAAAAATTCTTTTTGTTTTAAATTTTAATTTTAATCTTATCTTATTTCTAATTTTCGAAAATTACTAACACCTTTTTCAAAAATTATTTTCGAAATTTTCTATCTATTTTCTTATTATATTTAATTATTTATTTATTAACACTTCTCTTCACCTCTCTTCATCTAAAAATCCGAACTCAATCTATCCCTTGTGTTTGGATTCCCCACTTTTCTTTCTTCTATCCCATTCTTTTTCTACTAACATAAAGGAATCTCTATACTGTGACATAGAGGATTCCGCTTTCTTTTCTTGTTTTCTTCTCTTTCATATGAGCAGGAACAAGGATAAAGGCACTCTTGTTGAAATTGATTCAGAACCTAAAAGGACTCTGAAGAGAAAATTAAAAGAAGCTAAGTTACAACAATCCAGAAACAACCTTTCAGAAATTTTCGAACAAGAAAAGGAGATGGCAGCCGAAAATAATAATAATGCAAGGAGAATGCTTGGTGACTTCACAAAGCCAACGTCCAAATTTGATGGAAGAAGCATCTCCATTCCTGCCATTGGAGCCAATAACTTTGAGCTGAAACCTCAGCTAGTTGCCAACTTTGAGCTGAAACCTCAGTTAGTTGCCTTAATGCAACAAAACTGCAAGTTTTATGGACTTCCATCTGAAGATCCTTATCAGTTTTTAACTGAGTTCTTGTAGATCGTGAAACTGTAAAGACGAATGGAGTTGATCTTGAAGTCTACAGACTCATGCTTTTCCCTTTTGCTGTAAGAGACAGAGCTAGAATATGGTTGGATTCACAACCTAAGGATAGCCTGGACTCCTAGGATAAGCTGGTCACAGCCTTCTTGGATAAATTCTTTCCTCCTCAAAAGTTGAGCAAGCTGAGAGTGGATGTTCAAACCTTCAAACAAAAAGATGGTGAATCCCTCTATGAAGCTTGGGAAAGAAACAAGCAGCTGACCAAAAGATGTCCATCTGACATGTTTTCAGAATGGACCATATTAGATATATTCTATTATGGTCTATCTGAATTTTCGAAAATGTCATTGGACCATTCTGCAAGTGGATCTATTCACCTAAAGAAAACGCCTGAAGAGGCTCAAGAACTCATTGATATGGTTGCAAACAACCAATTCATGTACACTTATGAGAGGAATTCCGTGAATAATGGGATACCTCAGAAGAAGGGAGTTCTTGAAATTGATGCTCTGAATGCCATATTGGCTCAGAACAAAGTGTTGACTCATCAAGTCAACATGATCTCTAAAGTCTGAATGGATGGCAAAAATGCATCCAATAGTACTAAAGAGGCAGCTTCTGAAGAAGCTTATGATCCTAAGAACCCTGCCATGGCAGAAGTTAATTACATGGGTGAACCATATAGAAACACCTATAACCCATCATGGAGAAATCACCCAAATTTCTCCTGGAAGGATCAACAAAAGCAGAAATCATCCAAATTTCTCATGGAAGGATCAACAAAAGCCTCAACAAGGCTTTAACAATGGTGGACGTAATAGGCTGAGCTATAGCAAGCCTTTTCCATCATCTTCTCAGCAACAGACAGAGAATTCTGAACAAAACACTTCTAATTTAGCCAATCTAGTCTCTGATCTGTCAAAGGCCACTTTCAGTTTCATGAGTGAAACAAGGTCCTCCATTAGGAATCTAGAGGCACAAGTGGGCCAGCTGAGTAAGAAAGTCATTGAAACTCCTCCCAGTATTCTCCCAAGCAATACAGAAGAGAATCTAAAAGGAGAGTGCAAGGCCATTGATGTGATCAATGTGGCCGAATGCACAAGGGAGGAGGAGGACGAAAATCCTAGTGAGGAATACCTCCTGGGACATCCCTCAAGCAAGAAGGAGTTTTCTATTAAGGATCCAAAAGAATCTGAGGCTCATACAGAGACCATAGAGATCCCATTAAATCTCCTTCTGCCATTCATGAGCTCTGAAAACTATTCTTCCTCTGAAGAGGATGAAGATGTGACTGGAGAGCAAGTTGCTCAATATTTAGGAGCTATCATGAAGCTGAATGCCAAGTTGTTTGGTAATGAGACTTGGGAAAGTGAACCTCCCTTACTCATTAATGAACTAGATACCTGGAT
>NC_029774.3:78787896-78788570 GCF_000817695.3 Arachis duranensis | reverse complement strand
GAAGGAAGAGGATGAATGCATTATCCTTGGAAGACCTTTCCTAGCTACATCAGGAGCTGTGATAGATGTCAACAGAGGCGAATTAGTCCTTCAATTGAATGGGGACTACCTTGTGTTTAAGGCACATGGCCATCCCTCTGTGACAAAAGAGAGTAAGCATGAAGAGCTTCTCTCAGTTCAGAGTCAAGAAGAGCCCCCACAGTCAAACTCTAAGTTTGGTGTTGTGAGGCCACAACCAAACTCTAAGTTTGGTGTTAAGACCCCAAATCCAAACTCTAAGTTTGGTGTTGGGACTATACAATATTGACCTGATCACCTTTGTGGCTCCATGAGAGCCACTGTCAAGCTATTGACATTAAAGAAGCGCTTGTTGGGAGGCAACCCAATTTTATTTATCTAAATTTTATTTTATTGTTATTTTGTGTTTTATTAGGTACATGATCATGAGGAGTCACAAAAAAAATATAAAAATAAAAAATAGGATCAAAAACAGCAGAAGAAAAAAATCACACCCTGGAGGAAGCACAGACTGGCGTTCAACGCCAGTAAGGAGCATCTGGCTGGCGTTCAACGCCAGAACAGAGCATGAAACTGGCACTGAACGCCAGAAACAAGCAACATTCTGGCGCTGAATGCCAGGAATGTGCCTAGAGGAAAAGCTGGCGCTGAACGCG
>NC_029774.3:78787061-78787728 GCF_000817695.3 Arachis duranensis | reverse complement strand
AATTCCTTGACACCTCAGGATCTGTGGACCTCACAAGATCACCTCAGGATCTGTGGACCCCACAGAATCCCCACCTACTATATTCCCACCTTACCTCCTAATCCTATTTTACTCTTCCCCATGTCACACTTCCCAAAACCCTTCACCAATCACCTCAATCTCCCTTCCCAATCACCTATTCACCACTCACATCCACCCACTCTTCCCCATAAACCCCACCACCTTCAAAATTCAAAAACATTTTCCCACCCAATCCCTCCCTAAATGGCCGAACCTACCCTCTCCCCTCTCCCTATATATACCCTTCCATTCTACTTCATTTTCACACACCACTACCCCCTCTAATATACCTTGGCCGAATCCATCTCCCCTCACTCTCCTCCAATTTCTTCTTCTTCTTCTCTTCTTTCTTGTCTTGCTCGAGGACGAGCAATATTTTAAGTTTGGTGTGGTCAAAGCACAATCTTTTTTGTTTTCCACTACCATCAATGGCACCTAAGGCCGGAGAATCCTTTAGAAAAGGAAAAGGGAAGACAAAAGCTTCCACCTCCGAGTCATGGGAGATGGAAAGATTCATCTCCAAGAGCCATCAAGACCACTTCTATGATGTTGTGGCAAAGAAGAAGGTGATCCCTGAGGTCCCTTTCAAGCTCAAGAAAAATGAGTA
>NC_029774.3:78784277-78786473 GCF_000817695.3 Arachis duranensis | reverse complement strand
GGAAGGGACATAGAAGAGCTTAAGGACATTGTTGGTCCTTCAAGAAGAAGACGCCACTAAGGTGGATTCATTCCTTGTTCTTATTTCTTTCTGCTTTTCGGTTTTTATGTTGTGTTTATTTATGTTTTGTGTCTCTACTTCATAATCATTAGTAGTTAATAACTATGTCTTAAGGCTATGAATAAATTCCCTTAATCCTTCACCTCTCTTAAATGAAAAATATTTTAATTCAAAAGAACAAGAAGTACATGAATTTCGAATTTATCCTTGAATTTAATTTAATTATATTAAGGTGGTGACAATACTTTTTGTTTTCTGAATGAATGATTGAACAGTGCATATGTCTTTTGATATTGTTGTTTATGAATGTTAAAACTGTTGGCTCTTGAAAGAATGATGAACAAAGAGAAATGTTATTGATGATCTGAAAAATCATGAAAATTGATTCTTGAAGCAAGAAAAAGCAGTGAAAAGTAAAAAGCTTGCGAAAAAAAAGAGATAAAAAAATAATAAATAGGCGAAAAAAATAGAAAGAAAAAGAAAAAGCAAGCAGAAAAAGCCAATGGCCCTTAAAATCAAAAGACAAGGGTAAAAAGGATCCAAGGCTTTGAGCATCAATGGATAGGAGGGCCCTAGGAAATAAAATCCAGGCCTAAGCGGCTAAACCAAGCTGTCCCTAACCATGTGCTTGTGGCATGCAGGTCCAAGTGAAAAGCTTGAGACTGAGTGGTTAAAGTCGTGATCCAAAGCAAAAAGAGTGTGCCTAAGAGCTCTGGACACCTCTAATTGGGGACTCTAGCAAAGCTGAGTCACAATCTGAAAAGGTTCACCCAGTCATGTGTCTGTGGCATTTATGTATCCGGTGGTAATATTGGAAAACAAAGTGCTTAGGGCCACGGCCAAGACTCATAAGTAGCTGTGTTCAAGAATCAACATACTTAACTAGGAAAGTCAATAACACTATTCGAAATTCTAAGTTCCTAGAGAAGCCAATCATTCTAAACTTCAAAGGAAAAAGTGAGATGCCAAAACTGTTCAGAAGCAAAAAGCTACAAGTCCTGCTCATCTAATTAGAATTAATATTCATTGATATTTTGGAATTTATAGATTGATAGAAATAAAGCAAGATTGGTGGCACAAGGATCTGACCAAGAAGAAGGAATAGATTTTGATGAATACTTTGCCCCTGTTGCTTGAATGGAAGTCATAAGACTTCTTCTAGCTTATGCTGCTTGATGAGCGGATAATTTATACGCTTTTTGGCATTGTTTTTAGGTAGTTTTTAGTAAGTTTAAGCTACTTTCAGGGATGTTTTCATTAGTTTTTATGTTAAATTCACATTTCTGGAATTTACTATGAGTTTGTGTGTTTTTCTGTGATTTCAGGTAATTTCTGTCTGAAATTGAGGGACTTGAGCAAAACTCTGAAAAAGGCTGACAAAAGGACTGCTGATGCTGTTGGAATCTGACCTCCCTGCACTCGAAATGGATTTTCTGGAGCTACAGAACTCCACATGGCGCGCTCTCAACGGCGTTGGAAAGTAGACATCTAGAGCTTTCCAGCAATATATAATAGTCCATACTTTATTCGGGAATTGATGACGTAAAGTGGCGCTCAACGCCAAGTACATGCTGCTGTCTGAAGTTAAACGCCAGAAACACGTCATGATCCGGAGTTGAACGCCCAAAACACCCATGCCTGAACCTTTCACTTATGTATTTTCAATGGTGGAGTTTCTGCACACCATAGATTAAGGGTGTGGAGCTCTGCTGTACCTCAAGTTTCAATACAATTACTATTACTTTCTATTCAATTCTCTTTTATTCTTATTCCAAGATATACGTTGCACAACACTTTGATGTATGTGATGATCCGTGACACTCATCATCATTCTCACCTATGAACATGCGTGGCTAACAACCACTTCCGTTCTATTCTAGGCCGGGCGCATATCTCTTAGATTCTCCAACAGAATCTTCGTGGTATAAGCTAGATAGATGGCGGCATTCATGGGGATCCGGAAAGTCTAACCTTGTCTGTGGTATTCCGAGTAGGATCCCGGGAATCTTGAAAGTCTAACCTTGTCTGTGGTATTCCGGGTAAGATTCCGGTATTGAATGATTGTGACGAGCTTCAAACTCCTGAAGGCTGGGCGTGATGACAAACGCAAAAGAATCATGGATTCTATTCCAACCT
>NC_029774.3:78778947-78784240 GCF_000817695.3 Arachis duranensis | reverse complement strand
AGAACCGACAGATGATTAGCCGTGCTGTGACAGAGCATAGGACCATTTTCATTGAGAGGATGGGATGTAGCTATCAACAAGGGTGATGCCTCCAGACGATTAGCCGTGCAGTGATAGCGCATAGGACCATTTTTCCGAGAGGATTAAAAGTAGCCATTGATGATGGTGATACCCTACATACAGCTTGCCATGGAAAGGAGTAGGAAGGATTTGATGAATGTAATAAAAAAGTAGAGATTCGAGAGGAGCACAGCATCTCCATAAGCCTATCTGAAATTCCCACTATTGATTTACATAAGTATTTCTATCCCTTTTTATTTTCTATTTATTATTAATTTTCAAACCCATAACCATTTAATCTGCCTAACTGAGATTTGCAAGGTGACCATAGCTTGCTTCATACCAACAATCTCTGTGGGATCGACCCTTACTCACGTAAGGTATTACTTGGATGACCCAGTACACTTGCTGGTTAAGTTGAACGGAGCTGTGAGCTTCTCTAACAGTGCCTGAAACTCTTGTATCACAATTTCATCCACCACCTACGCGTGGGGGGTATTCTGCTAAAAATATTTCTAAGTTAAAAGCTGCAGAATTCATAGATTCAACCCCCAATCTTTCGACGGACATAACTTCTTCATTTTAAATCATTTTTCACCCGTTCTTTGAACGGCATGAACATCCTGGATCTAATTTCATTTCTAAACAAGTTTGGCACAAAACGGGGATTTGGAGTCCAAGTTATGCCCCGTCAAAATATGCCCAAAAACCATATTTTCATACAAACCACAAAGTGCCATTTTCAAAACAAACCAACTTCATCCCTTTTCAAAATCAACCCAAAACATGCCAATTTCAACCATTTTTTAAGTCAATCAAAATATATAAAAATCAACATCAAGCCTCCTCAACTCACACATTAACATTTTACTACAATTCCCAAAACCACCACCAAACCATTTTAACACTTCTCAATCAAATGGCTAAAAGACAAACACATTAACATGTCATACATCCTTCCTCATCCCGATTTCCAATAATACCATTTCCAATCAACTATCATTATACATAATCAATATCATACTTACCATCAACATGGTTTCACCCATAATTCAACCTCAACCATTCATCAATCATATATCACAACATGCATTTTCTCATATATCATACCATTAAGGCATCAATTTTCAAAATCACATATATGACCACATCATATATCTCAACCATTCAATAACGTCAACAATTCAATGCCTATCTTAGGGCCTCTAGCCTAAGTTTTTACACCACATTACATTTTAGATACAGAAAACTGAGACCATACCTTAGCCAATTTTCCAAGCTCAACCGGAGCACTTCCAAAACAGTTGTCCACAAGCTCTCAAGGTCTCAACACCTCCAAGAATAGATTTTTATCACACTAAAGCCCTCTTTCAAGCTTTCCAAAATATCAATCAAGCTCCAATATTCACATACACACTACCTAAGCCACAATTATCATACCCAAACATCATAAATCAACAAATTACAATAGGATTGAGAATCTTACCACACCCAAGGTTCAAGGAGACAAGATTAACCTTCTCCTTCAAGAGAGTTGGGTCCTATAACATCAAAGAGCCCAAAATCTCAACACTTTCACCTTAGAATTCGAATTTTAGGGATAAAAACTGAACCAAAATCATGTCTTACCTCAGGAATAAAGTAGTGGGTTTTGTAGAGCTCTTCACAGTGAATGCGTGGCCATAAACAGTGCAGTAATCGGAGCTCTAGGTTAAAAATTATGGTGGTTTGAAGATCAAACAAGGGTTAGAACTTGAGAGAGTGTTCTTCACCCATTTGCTTCCATTTTCAGCATGTTTCTTGAGTGCAGTGAGGAGAGAGAGTGCTGAAATGAGTGTATTAGGTTTAGTTAGGTTGGGTCAAGGGCCCAATATGGGTTCGGTTAGTCCGGTTTGGCCCGTCGGTCCAATCTTGGTCTGATTTTTACAAAATTGGTATCGAATTTCGCGTCTTAAACTCCTCTATCATATTTAGCCATAAAAATCACATTTTTGGCTTTCTAGAATAAATTCTCATTTATGCATTAATTAGTCCTTAATTAATCGGGTTTTATAGTATCAATATGTTTGGTCTTATAGGGCTTTGGCCCTACTTTATAGGGTTAGAAGAACAAAAGCTCCTGTAACTAATAGAGTCAAATTTTTAAAAAGCCCTTAGGGCCAAAAAGTTCTCGCAGGTTAAAATCCCTAGGCCTAACCCACGGGTCACCTAGTTTTCTCTTTTTTTTTACATTGTTCTCTATCTCAACAACACACATAAAACATATTAAAAGTCATTAGTTTGTTCTATCCCGTTGTCATTTTTATGTGTAGAAAATAAAGAAATTGAAAAATAAATGTTAATAATGTGCATTGATCATATTAAATCCAACTTTTAACTATATACATCAAGAAATCAAACATGGCATTCACTATCTCATCACCCTTCTCCTTACTCTTTAGTATCCATCAATAATGTCTTTAAAAAATCAAAATAAACTTTACACAAAAATTCATCATCTAAAATCATGAATGTTAAGAGGGATACGTCGATTCCGTTAACACTTCTTCTTCATGAATTTCACTAATTTCATCATCTAAAATTAACCAATTAAAAAATAATTAGAAACTCAATTTAAAATACTATTTTAAAAAATTGCATAAATGTTTACCATCATAATTTAGAACAAATGTACGTAACTAATTCCTTGTGCAAATAAGCATTTGGACATGCTCATGAAGAGTGAAACTTCTGTATTTTGTTAAAAGATGCCTACTGATACTGAATGCAGACTCAGATGCTACTGTAGAGATGGAAATACTTAAAACATCTCTGGCCACAACTGACAACATGGGAAACCTATTCTCATTAGTCTTTTAAAAATTTAGCACATTATACTTCAAATTATCTTCGTTGGTGTGAATTAAACCTTCCGTTGGATAAATCTCTAATTCATCTTTATCTGTGGAAGTTTGGGTTTCACAGTCAAATTCTCTAAACTCCTAAAAGATGTAGTATAAAGATTATTTAAGTAACGAATAAACATAATAGGAGAAAAATAATACTAGATTAGAATTAAATACCTTTATCACCATTTTGCTCTTCTTTGTAAGTCTTCATTCTTCAGGTGACTTAGATAATTGGTTACTACTTTGAGAAATTGTTGAACCACAAAAAATATTTATATGCTCTCCAATCCATACAACCTTTTAAATTTCTCCAATACTTCATTTGCCTTCAATTCAAAGGTTGAAGGAACTAAATTTTTATAACAAAATCTCAAGAACTTTAACTTTAATCGAGAATCAAGAATTTCCCCAAAAGTCAAGACGGTGCTATAAATCTATAATCCTTCCAATATTTATCAAACTTCACCTTCATTCTGAAAGCTATATCCATAATAACAGCATCATCATGAATTTGATTGTCTTCCAAAAGACATTCAATTTTCCAAACATGCATAAAATAAAAATTTGATGTTGGATATGATAAACCCGAAATAAGGTTTGTAGTTTCATAAAATGGTTCTAAAAATTCACACATTTTTTTCTAAGATCTATTCTTCATTTGTCGTACAATATTTATAAGCTCCATCTACAATACTAAGGATGTCAAATACTTTTTAAAATCTAATTGCACTTTCCAACATCATATTTGTAGAATTCCATCAAGTTGGAACATCTGATTTTAAACCAACAACTTCTTCAATTTTTGCTTGCTGCACACAATCTTTAAATTTCACCACTCTCCCAACAGAAGCTTTCACATATTTCACACTCTCTCCACTACAAGAAAAATACCCATTCAGCCACACTTTTTTGAAGCTACATTTGAAAAGCGTAGCCTATTCCATGAATAGGCTACGCTTTTCTCCGTGTTGCCTTTTTATAAGAGAAAAGGATATACAATGGTGGCATCATTTAAAAAGTGTAGCCTTAGGTGTTATAAAAATCACTTATAAAGCGTAGTCGTAGGTTGATATCTATAGGTTCACTTTTCGTATCAAGGGAGACACTTTTAGAGGGTAGCCTATTCGTTCAGTTTTTGGTGCATTTTAAAAGTGATGCCTAATGGATCTAGAGCAAAATAATTTGACACAACTCACAAACACTTACCATACACTCTAGGGTCTGCACACAGCCCTCTTCTCTTAGCACCACAAGACGCAGCCATGCACCCTCGGTCCCCCTCACGGCTCACGAACGGTGTCGCCACTTTTCCTCTCTCAGCCCTCTCTTTGCCACGCCTCTCACCATCTGCCATCACCCTTTCCCTCTCAACCCTCTATTTGTCTCTCACCATCCACCATCATGGCTTCCGTCACCACTCACCAGCCTCAGAGTCACGACGGTGTTGCACTGCTTCTCGCCTCTCGGTGATGACGAGTTGACGACCCTCAGCGCACTACAAGGAAAATACCCATTCAGCCACACTTTTTTAAGCTACATTTGAAAAGCGTAGCCTATTCATAATAGGCTATCCTTTTCTCCGTGTTGCCTTTTTATAAGAGAAAAGGATACACAATTGCAGCATCATTTAAAAAGTGTAGCCTTAGGTATTATAGAAATCACTTATAAAGCGTAGCCGTAGGTTGATATCTATAGGTTCACTTTTCGTATCAAAGAAAACGCTTTTAGAGGGTAGCTTATTTGTTAAATTTTGGGTGCATTTTAAAAGTGATACCTAATGTATCTAGAGCAAAAAACTTGACACTTGGTGAATTTTTTTCCTCTTTTTCTTGAAAGTAAAGTCACATACACTTAGTAAAATTTTTGTCATTCCCTCCAAATCTCACTCACCTCCAAAGCATGCACCTTCATCCCCTTTCGTAAACCCTCAAAAACTCACTCATCACCATCGCGAAGTAGAAACCTGATGAGCGGATAATTTGTATGCTTTTTGGCATTATTTTTAGTATGTTTTTGGTATGATCTAGTTAGTTTTTAGTATATTTTTATTAGTTTTTAGCTAAAATTCACTTCTCTGGACTTTACTATGAGTTTGTGTGTTTTTCTGTGATTTCAGGTATTTTCTGGCTGAAATTGAGGGACCTGAGCAAAAATCTGATTCAGAGACCAAAAAGGACTGCAGATGCTGTTGGATTCTGACCTCCCTGCACTCAAAGTGGATTTTCTGGAGCTACAGAAGCCCAATTGGCGCGCTCTCAACGGCGTTGGAAAGTAGACATCCTGGGCTTTCCAGCAATATATGATAGTCCATACTTTGCCCAAGATTTGATGGCCCAAACCGGCGT
>NC_029774.3:78716577-78778579 GCF_000817695.3 Arachis duranensis | reverse complement strand
TCCATTCAATTCCGCTTGTTCTTGTTCCAAGATATCACTTGTTCTTCAACTTGATGAAGGTGATGATTGACACTCATCATCATTCTCACCCATGAACAAGGTGACTGACAACCACTCTTGTTCTACAAGCAATCAAGGCTCTAGTGAATATCTATTGGATTCTTTAACCGGAATCTTCGTGGTATAGGCGAGAACTGATGGCGGCATTCAAGAGAATCCGGAAGGTCTAACCTTGTATATCTCTATCTTTACTTTTGTGTTATTTTCGTTCATCACCATTACTATTTGAGTTTGCCTGACTAAGATTTACAAGATGACCATAGCTTGCTTCAATACTAACAATCTCCGTGGGATCGACCCTTACTCGCATAAGGTTTATTACTTGGACGACCCAGTGCACTTGCTGGTTAGTTGTGCAAAGTTGTGTAATGCCATGGTATTGAGCTACCAAGTTTTTGGGGTTCATGACCGGGGATTATGAGAGTTGTGAAAAAGTATTGTTCACAATTTCGCGCACCAAAACCCTGCCTCCAAAGCTCACCATCGTCGCCCCCCACTCACTCTCTTCACTCTCGCCATTGACCCTCTCACTCTCGCTCTCGCCATTGACCATCTCACTCTCACCATTGACCCTCTCACAACAAGAAGAAACCCTCTCAATCTCGCCAGTGACCGTTGTCACCCCCTACTCACCACTCTCCACATTGCTGCACCACTGACCGTTGCTCCTCTTCGTCATCTTGCATTGATCGTCGCTACACCGCCTTCACCATCGTTGCTATGCCACTCTCACCATCGTCATCTCTGTGCTTACATCATCGTCTTCTCTATTCTCACATCATTGAATAAGTATGTATTCATTTCTATTTGGTTCTGAAATTTCAGAGGCTTAGGGTTCTGATTTTAGGGGTTTTAATTTGGGGGTTTTAATCTGTGAAATATGGGTTTGTGAACTGTAATTTGATAACATGCATGCTGTTGTTGATGAAGATGTGTGGTATTTTAGGGTTTGTGAACTGCGATTTAATATACAGCTTGTCTATTTTCTCTGTATTTTTGTTTGAGACTGAATCCAAATGCAGCCTTAATAATTTTTCTCAATGAATAAGTTGGCTTCGGTTTCTCTGTTTTCAGCTTCCATTTCTTCTAGAAAACTTGGCTTTTGACCTATCTTACATTCTCTTATAAGTTTTTCATTTTTATCTTTTTTGTGTGTTTTTCTGTTTCATTTTAAAGTTTGTTTCTTTTACTTGATTTCCATGTCTAAAGGCATTACTGTGTTATAGAACTAATTTCTTTGTGGGAAAACTCCCCCTTCCCCATCTGTTTTCCCTGGATCTTATATGAGCTATGATAGCTATGTTCAGAAGGGTATTTTAAAAGTTGAGAAGGAAGCCAAGGTAGTATTGATAATGACAAGAGATCACTAGAAACTTACCTGCAATCCTCAGTTAAGAAGTTAAAAGTCTCAATTTTAGGTGTATAAAACAAGACTGAGCTAGTTTTTAAGGAGCCCATTGTCTCTGCTGAACAGGAATAAAGAAAGAATCCGTGTTGGTTCAATATTCTATTAAGGAATGTCAAATAAAAAGAAGGGGTTGCACTCTCTGGAGAGAGATATTGAGAGCTATTTCAAAGAAAAATGATGAAATGATTAAATTAAGAACTAGCTTTGTCTCAAATTGGTTTAATGAAAATGTTAACAAATTATAAGTAAAACTGACCAGCCATCAAATTGTAAATTGATAAAGTTTGAACTGAGGGCTTTTCAGTAATTTACAAGTTAACCTCATAATTGAGGCGTCTTAGCACCACCAAGGCGAATACTTTGCCAACTTAGTTTATTGAAATTCGATTGTTTTTAGGTTTTTTTATACTACAATATCTAGGAATATCAATATGTAACATTACTCCTTTTGTTGATGGTTGGTTTTTTCATTAGCTTATTCATTGAGACTGAATCCAAATGCATGTTGAAGATTAATAATTTTCTTCGTCCAAAATTGTGTTTCCTTTTCAGGAGCAAAATTTGGTGGCTGCTATGAGCTTTAGATTGTTTTGATAACTCTCTCTCTCTGGCTCTTTGATCTCAACAAGAAATGCAGTGTTTGCTCAGTGAGCCGGGTAACTTCTTATTTCTCAGCTCCATTATTGTGGTTGCATGCATAATTTAAAGTTTCCCCTCTTGTGTGTATTGATTTGAAAACTCTTACCCTATTAAATTGGTAGTACTTATTTAATTTGTATGATGGTGTGAGTTGAACGTTACCTTGGTGATAGTGATCTGTTCACGGTTTTATATAATTATTTGTTGTTATGTTCTGCTAAAGTTTATTAGTAGAATGGTAATTGTCCTATTCTATATGTGGCCTACTTAATGAAAGGATGTTAGTTATTTGAGTGATCAGGTGAAATTTGATGATGCCCATTATAGCCTTATTTGAATAATGAACATACATTGTAAATTTTGTGCACATGTCTTGTGCATTTGTCTTGTTTTTAATTATTGTACCCTTTAGCTTATATAATAGAACAGAGGACAGTTTGCATCACTCTTTTAAGAAATCAGAATGAATATATAAATGAAATGAAACTATCTATAATTCTATATAGCCTTAGGCTGGCTAGGATCATGAGCTTCTGCATATAATGCTTGCCGTTTTAAGTTTTTCTACCCCAGCTGAGAGGCATCCTTAGAAACTAGAGCTATGATTTTATCACATTAAATGGTGATATATTTTGTACATAGCAACAAGTCAGAATTTCAGTTGGACCCAATTTCTTTAAGTAAATTTAATATTTACTAATAAATGTAAACAAAATATTTATATTATTTGTTGTCATACCCTATTGAACATGAAACGAATCTACCAGTGGATTTTGCCATTTTGATTATATCCAGTAGAAAAATTTTACTTTTGGTAAATGGTTTTTGCCATGTTACTAATAAAAGTAAATGGATTTTGCCATGTTGCTTATATTACCCGTTGCTTATAGTTACTCAATATCCTATTTGGCATCTTGCTTCGTCAACTACATTTAATTTTGACATGGTTCCTAGATATACTTCTATTCCTCCTCCATACACACTGCCTTGTCAATTCTTTCTTATTATGTCCACTAAGTCTGTAATATATGATATATTTTTAATAGAAAAAAATTTCTTGGCAAGTTGAGGTTGCTTATATCCTTGTTAGTTGGTGCTTTTAACTTGAGGTGTGCTTTCTGGATTCCTTCTTTATGTCTTCTGTTCGATCTGATGAAGGAGGTTTGCAAAATTGTTACGACGAGAAGATATGTCACGTTGTGGAAATGTGATCAGGTGCTCCAATGTATTATAAATAGATCTTTTATGCTTGCTTTTGGGTATTGTTCATGAGCAATTTTTTGAACACTTTGAAATTGGGGGCTTATATATTGTCGCTTCATGGATAAATTGTACTAAATAGTTTGTGTAATCAGATGTAGAGTTAGGTTCATGTTTTTGAATAATATTTAACGAGTGAATGTGACATATTTTTCAGTGCTTTAGCTTAATAATGTAGCATTGCTAGTAGATTTGCCTCTCTCATTATGCTGCACATGTTAGTAACTGTATGCTAACTTTTTCTTCACTTCCAGTCAATAAGTCAAAGAAACAAGCAACACAAGGGAAAAAAAGAAGTTTCCACATCGCATGGGCCAATCAATTTCGGAAGAGTACGAGTAGCTATGGTAAACAGTAGATTTATATTTATTAGAATTTATATTTGCATAAATTGAAGGAAGAAACCAAAGTAAGATCTTGTTTTGCAGCGAGCAACAAAGAAAACAAACGAGGAACCAAAAAGGTTTGAGATGTTCATTGCTACCCAAACAAGTCGGAAGAGGAAAGAAGTGGATGAGGAAACACAGACTGCTGTAGTAAGAGTTCATTGAATCATTCATAATTACATTTCAAATTTAGGATATGGTAACTAATTCAATTTTAAATGTTTCTTCTATGCAGGAAGACTTCCAACACCGCCAAGCTACTGGTGAAACAAAAGAGGAAGCAATTGAGGCCTTATTCGGGAAAGAACAACCAGGTCGGGTAAGGTTGTATGGAAGATCTGTGACAAAAATTGAATTAAAAAAACATGCTAAAATTAATGAAATCAAGAATCAGCAGAAAGAGGAAGTGTCCAGTCTGAAGGATAAACTTGGACACATGGAGGCCCAACAGCAAAAACAAGAGGCCAAACAGCAAAAATAAGAGAAAGAGATTCATGGGTTGCAAAATATGAT
Source organism: Arachis duranensis (assembly GCF_000817695.3). Classification (NCBI taxonomy): domain Eukaryota; kingdom Viridiplantae; phylum Streptophyta; class Magnoliopsida; order Fabales; family Fabaceae; genus Arachis; species Arachis duranensis. The sequence goes on along the minus strand of NC_029774.3, from coordinate 78,774,313 downwards.
CAAGTTAATGCTGCAGCGATCGGAACCTGGAATGAGGCCAGAAGAACTAGAAGCTTTATTACAAGACATCCAACACTCTGCGATTGATGCAAATAGCTGCCATGGATCAACTCATTTTTTGAACTTAGATGTGGTATGTCCTTATCTATTCCTTGTTCCATAGTTTTTTACTTGCATTTACATTAATTGCTATGGCTGGAAATGTTTGTTCGCTTTATTAACACTGAAGTTGTATTGCTATGGATGAAATTTGTTTGTGCAATTCTGGTTGTTGTGTTTCTGATTTTGTGCACTTGGTACATATAAATTTGTCCCTATATCTAATTTAAGTGTGAAAGTCTGGTTAATTAGTGCATGAAAAATGCTATAGGGACATATCAGGATCGTGTTAAAGGAAATGGAAGAAAGAAACACCTGCAGATTGTCCCTATATCTAATTTTTTTTAGTATATGCTTTCTTGGTTTACTATGTCTACGTGTTCTATTTATTTTTTATAATTACGAATGTCATTATGAATATTTTTTTAACTACTTTTTTATATAATTATGCAGGGTAACAATGAAGATTAAGCAATGAAGATTAAGCTGACTATTATTGTGATTTATTGGCTAAGATAGAGTGCTATTTAGAATCTTTACATGTATGGTTGACTAATGACTTTTATTAGAAGATATTTTTATTGGCTAAGTGATATTATGGTTTTGATATGGCTATGCTTACTTTAGTGTGAGATGTATGAATTTTTACAATTAACTTCATTCTAGTACTTTTGGATCAATATTATAAATATATTTTGGTTAGAGATAATTTTTATTATTTAAAGATATGTTGTATTAATAATTATTAGATAATATATATATATACAAAAAAAAGAGACTTAAGGCTACACTTATATACAGTAGCTATAGTATACGAAAAAAAAACGAGACATAAGGCTACACTTATATACAGTAGTTATAGTATACAAAAAAAATGAGGGACCTAAGGCTACGCTTATAAAAAGTAGCTATGGTATACAATATGGCTACGCTTTACAGGTGATGCGGTAGCGTTGAAAAACGTAGCCTATTCTGGAAAAATAAAAACTGAAAAGCGTAGCCTTTGGTCCTGGACAGCATTACTTGAAAAGCGCACGCTATTCCCAAATGCCAAAAGCGTAGCCCTTGGTGCAGAAAAGCGTAGCCTTTGAGAATAGGCAACGGTCGAATAGGGATCACCCCAAAAGCGTAGCCGTAGCCCAAAAAGCATAGTTGTAGCCTAAGGCATATTTTTTTCACTTTTGGCTACACTTTTCAAGTGTATTTGAATGGGTATTTTTCTTATAGTGTCTGATTTTAAATAAAGCTCCAGCAGCCACCTTTAATCCTTCTTGAACAATCAAATTTAAAATGTGAGCGGAACAACGTACCTAAAAATATTCTCCATTCCAAAGCAAACTATTCTGCTTACGTAGGTGAGTTTTTAAGATGTTTTGCATGTTGTCATTTGCAGAAGCATTATCTAAAGTAAAGAGAATACTTTCTTATCAATACCCCATTACTTCAAAGAGTTCAAATATTATAGCAGGGGTAAGCGCCCCCACTACAATTTGGAATTTTTGAATAGTACATCATAATAATATTTATTTGCCCTCATTAAATTATTAAATTTGACCCCACATTAATTTTTTATTCAACTTTTGATAATTGATATTCAATTTAAAAACTTCATATTAGATGTCCATTATAATGATAAATTCTCAAATTTAAATGAGATTGGTGTTCTTTCTTATTATAAATCGACTTGAATATTCTTTCCATTGGTGTTTTTTTTTTCTTTTGAAATTAGTTTTAATTTTTTTCATAACGATTACACTAAGTGAATGAACTTTTTCAACTATGAATATCATTAAGATCAGAGCTAATTGTATGAAAGGTGGAATTTAAATATTTTTAAATGATTGTTTAACAACATATATATAAAAAAGAGACATTTTGATTATATTGTCAATGAAAAATTATTCAACTTTTTCAAAATATGAAATATAAAAAAAATTCTAAATTATATGTTAATAGTTAAATTACTATTTTAGTTTTTTAATTTGTAATTAGATATTTTGAGGACTAATCATATTTTATAATAACGAAATATAATTATACCAACAATTATGTTATGTATACATAAAAAATAATTACTTGTATAAAATAAATCTTGAAATACAAAATATACATTGAAAATAAGTTAAATAATATATATATTTATACATAAATTTATAGTAGATAACTTGATAGCTAATTTTTTATGTAAGCATAATATTTTTATTATAAAAATTATCATGTTATATATATTTTGCTTCCACTATCAAAATTTTTTAGATCCGTCACCGAGGAATTGTAACAACCCACAATTTTGAAAATATAAATATAAATAACTTATAATTTATTTTATATATTAATTTAAATAATTGATGTTTTTAATTTAAAAACAAAGTTTAGTTAATAATATTATTATCGAGTTCGATATCTGCCGATATGAGTAAATATCGGTACTTCTCGGTGAACGTAGCTTTCCTAATGCTTCAGCGTATATCTTTTATCATTATGTTACTGATGTCATTTATATTAGTAACTCGTATATATTATTACTTGTGTTTTAATATATCCAGTTTTCATAGTTATCCGTTTAAGATATTTATAACTTAAATCGTTGGCTCAACAGCTTTAAGACTTGACACCCAACCTCCACATTAATTACACCACATAATCATCATCCTAATCTCATTTTGTTTTCCTTTTCACCGTAGCATTGAGAGAAAGAAAGAGAGAGAACATGACATTTCCATGGAAAACTGAAAGCTTCTGAGCTTGATTTTTTTTATATTCATAACTCCAACAAAAATTCTAATCCGGTAAAAGTATTTGTATCTTTCTCCTCTACGTGTTGGTGTCATTTTCGTTTGGTAGAAATTGACGGTGACATAGTTCTCTCATTCCTCTTGAGTTCGGCCAATTTGAGTTTTAGGAGGCACAGATGATTTCTGACATTTTCGTCTTCAGCAGCTCAGTCAAAAAGCTTCTTTGGAGCTTCTGTTGTTTTTATTTTGTACGGTGGTAGGGTTTGATAATTTTATAATAATTAAATATGAATTTGATAAGTGAATGTTGATTTGGTTGATTATTGATTGAGTTTGAATGAGTTTATGTTAAATTATTGTTGTTGCCTGTGATTTGTTGGTTTGGCTATGAGAACCAGCTCAGCTGTGGTTATTTTAATAGTTTTGGGGACTGTTGTGATGTGGTATTTTGAGAAAATTGATGAGATTTGTTGGTTAAAAGATTAAATTAAAAGTTGAGAAAAATCGTTAATCGAAAGACTCAAAAACGGATTTAAAGTCAAGTATATATTTTGAGAAGGTTTAAATTTTGAAAAGAATATTTTTCACCAGCACAAATATTATTTTTGAATATAAAAATATAATTTGATAAAAAGATCAGAGTTAAATTTACAATTATATAAGTTTTTGGGTATTTTGGGTAATAAGTAAAGTTTAGGGGTAAAATAGATATTTCATAAAAATTCAGAGTTATTTTTATAAATTTGAAAATAAGTGAGGGTTCAAATATAATTTTATAAAATATCAAGTTTAAAAATAGAATATTAAAAAGTTTGTGAATTAGAAAGTAATTAATAAAAGTTTAAAACTAAGGTTTTATAAACTAAGTTTTAAGAAAATATATATATATATTATATTTATTATTTAAAATATCTTATTTATATTATTGCTATTATTATTTTATTAAGAATATTATCTAGTAAAGATATTATTAGTGTTATCATAAGACAGAGAAGAGCAAACAGAGTGATCTTAAAAGCTTTAGAGAATGTAGATTTAATTAAAGAACTTTATAATCATAAGACACTTAGGAAAATGTGAGAAAATAATACGAAGATAAATTATATTGTGAAATGATAACAGAGAAAAGAAAGAAAGAATGAATGAAAATAAAATGAGATAAGTAAAGATATGGTGGTGAGTCCACTGAGATTTGCTTTCCAGAGATATATCGGCCACTCCAGAGGATGGTTGCACTTGTAAGACAGAGGTTACTTACAGAGGTTATGACACTGGAAGCCAAACTCAGACAAGAGTTGCTGAGTTAAGTGAAAATATAATTCAATAAATAACGGAGAACAAAAGAATTAAAAGAATAAAAGAACAATAATAAAGAACCTCTGCCACAAGAGAGCAGAGAGCAAATATTAAAAGAATCTAAAGAACATCTGCCACAGGAGAGTAGAGGGCAGGAATGAAAGAATGTATTAACTAGAGGGATCTCTGCCACAGTAGAGCAGAGAACAAAGATTAAAATAGAGTTGAATGTTGTTTAGGCCTTAGTGCCAAGTGTCTAGTGGGGACAGAAATGCGTAACACTCACTTGATACTATATGGATGGCTCAGTGAGAACGGCGATGCGTAACGCTCACTGGAGACTGAAAGGAAGATTCTCCATGAGAACGGTGATGCGTAACGTTCATGGAGAGGACGTTGGCTGAGATAAGGACGGTGGTACGAAACGCTTATCTCAGGACCGGTGTCGGGAATGGGCAACAAACCTACACATGAGCTCATGGCCTGTATAGGACTAGGCATGCATCATACTTGTTTGCGCATATTTGTTTGTGATTTTGTTTTCTATGATTGTGTGTGCTTGTGATTGAATTCTATGTTTTGTAATTGTTGAGTTGAATTATACATTGTTGACTGTTGTTATTGACTAAGAACATAATGAAGTGAACTTAACTTCTAACATTGACCCTACTAAGAACTCACCAGTTCTTACCCCCTATCTCCACCCCTTTCAGCTACAGGTACGAAGGCTTAGTGCAGAATTACAAGAACATTGAAGATTCTGTTTACAAGTTGAGTTGTTAGATTTTATTTTCCCCTCGTCATTTACTGTTTTGGTTTTTAGAGGGGCAGGAATTGTATTTGAGAATCTTTGAGTAAGTCTATGTATATAATGCTACGTGGATATATATAATTTTGTGATTAAATGATTTAAAGTACTGACTCTTTGTTTTCTTGGTGAAATTTCAGTTTGTATTCGTGAAGGCTCAATATTAAATAAAAATAGTATAGAATAAAAAGGTTTAGAGCTAAGTAACACCTGAGATTTTAGTACGATCATGAGGTGCTAAAAGTTAGGGCGTTATAGGAATCATTCGACAAAAATTCAAAATCTTACTCACTAGTCGCCAATTCTCATAAACAAAATGAGCTATCAGACAAATATATCCTTCAGTGGTAGATGCTGTCCACACATCAGATATCAAACAAATTCTATTAGGTATCCTAAACATCTTCTACTTCAATTTATCTTTCTCTATTGAATAAATCATTTTAAGATCTGAAACTAATAGTGTTTCTAGAAGACATTACAATCGTCGGACTAATGTAATAAATCCTTAATACCCTCATACTCAACAAAGCTAAACGCAAGATCATGATTCACTATAGCCTAAACGAGTTTTTTCCGATGAGCATTCTAATAAATTTTGGTTGGAAGACCCCCTATATCATCATCAAATCTAATACTAAGGGGTATGGATTGACAAGAAACTATATGACGGCTCAGATGAGAAGTCTCGTAGCTATTTAGTTTTTGGATTTTTTTCAATTTTGTATTCATGATTACAAAAATTACATTCAGCCTTTTCTATACCATCTCTGTCTTTTCCAATCTTCTTAAAAAATCTCCAAACATTAGATTTTTTTATCAGAATCAACACTACCAGAAGCTTGAACAGGAGTCTTAAAAACAATCTCATCATCCATGTTTATAAATTTCTTAATCATATCCAAATAATATGTATTAAAATTCTACAGCAACAACAACAGTGTTCATTGATTATGAAATACTTGTATTAAAAATTTAAAATTCTGCAACAACAACAACCCACTTTATAATCTTTTGCACTAAACTTTACTTTATAATCAACTGATCTAAATAAGAACAAAATATGTTCCTAAATATCTTGCCGAATAAGCCTTTTTCATCCCAAGAATTTAAGAAACAACAAAAAAACTCCAATTTGACATTCAAGAGAATATAATTGTACAAAGAAGGAATAAATCAAGCCTTATTAATCCAAAATATCAACGCATAAATTTTTCCATCTGCATAAAAGACTTTAAAATTCAAAGTTCACTTGATAATTTCCACTTATCAAAGAATCCTATTTCTCTTTTGATTCTCAAAATAAAATATTTTCCCTTAAAATGTACAAAATTATAGTGAAGAATTGAAGCTTAATTTTGATGAATCCAAATCAAAGATTAAAAGATTATCAACCAACTAATTAATACAGTGATACCCTCCAATGACAATTGATGCTTCCACAAACGATATTATTGGTTCTAAAGCAATTTCATAATAACAATCAAAAGAAAGCACAAACCGAATATTGGAGGCTCAACAATACCCGGTTCCATTACTACTTGCAAACTAAATATTCCAAATTCAGTTAGTATATTGGTTTCTTCAGAATAAATGCAATGTAAATTACAATAAGCATTCATTTTGTTCTTTAATGGTTTTGTTATGAATAGGGTACCCTGAATCAATGACCAATTTTTTTCCTGAATTAAAGGCAAACTAATTTGAACTAATCTGAAAATTTCCATTTTGAAATCAAGCAGAAATAAGCAAAATAGAATGGAAAAAACTCTAAGAGAGGGAGAGAAGAAGAAGAAAGTCACCTTTGGAATTCTGAAGAAGAAAAAAGTGCACGACGTCAGGGGGAGGAGGAGCACCGCGCCAAGGAGGAAGAGAAGCACCGCATTCACGTTTGGCTTCACCGAATCACCGCGTCAGGTTTTAGCACATGAATTCGTCTTCAGTCTTCACGTTCAGTGGAGGTCTCAAGGAGTGAGGGAGGAAGAGGCCGATTCTTGAATAAGGGACTGAATGCAAGCGTACCAGGATAAGGACTTTAGGGTTTGTAGGGTCAGCCCTGTTTTGTTTTTTTGTGGGGCTTAATTAGGGTCAGGGCTTATAAAATATGTTTTTATAATTTATGGGGCTATGGGCTAAAATTATTTTAAAGGGTTTAGGGCCAGCCTTAAGGTATTGGGCTCAATTGACATTACTAGTTTCTATCATCATTAGTCACCTATTGTAATTCAGAACACATTAAATTAACAACAGCAAGTTTTATCCATAAATTAAATGTGATGGCAATGCTAATAATTGATTTGGTAATTACCAAGAGAGACTCGACAAAATACAATTCATAGTTTGAATAGAGGATGCAAGACAAGTTTAGATAATAGCCAAAATAAGTCCAGAGAATATTTTGAAAGATGAAAACCTAACCCAATATCACTGTTGGCTCTGTACCCCTGGTTTAGGAGGGAAAAATAGATTGCTACCGGCAGTGACGGCGGACGTAGTGGCCACGGTGAGATGCGACGACACTATTGGAGTAGTTGGACGCGGGTGGTGCGAATAGGGTTCACGGGAGGACGTGACAGATCGTGATGGAGACGCGACGACTCTGGTGGATCGGAGGAAGTGGACACACAAGGGTAATGGAGGCTCAGGATGTGAGAGATAGTGGCGAGACGTGATGACGTTAGTAGAGGAAGTGGATCCAGGGACGGTGGAATCAGGGTCACAAAGGCCAAGGACGCGATAGACAGTGTTGGAAATAGACAAAAGAGTGAAAGACAAAAGGGATGTGGTGGTATTGGTGAGCGGTAATGAACGTCAATGGTGAAAAAGCTGCCGGCAAAAATTCAGATATGAGAGTGAAGTGTTTCTCTGAGTTGAGGGTCTTTAGTTTTTGAAGGGTTAGGAGTCAGTGGAGGATGAAGAAAAGGAGAAGAAAAATTTTTATTTTGTATTAATTTTAATAGAATATAATATTTAATCATAATTAATCATGCATGGTTAATGGTACATATATATTAGTATTTATACATAAATAATATTTAATATATTTTTAAAATACATTAAATTTTAACTTTTAAAATTATTTAGTTATTAGTTGACTAGAATTAATGATATCGTGTCTATATTATATTAGTCTACATATACAGAATATGAATTTTTTTTACAAATCTTGAGATACGAGAGCAATCACCAAATTAATGGTCATATGGAAACAATCACCTATAATTTTTAGCGGTTCGGTGCAGTGGAGACCTTGACAACAAAAAATTTGGCTGCATGCATTATTGATGATCCTAACCAGGGCGTCGTCCACGCACAGCAATAGCATACCCTCTTGTACAAATATCGTGTTTAGACTTTCTGGTATGAAGGTGTACTTTTTGGAAGAGTAGAATTCCATGTACGGTCTGGTAATAGGTTTAAATTTTGTTGTTACGTTGTGGGTAAAGTACTAAGAAGCCCATGAAAATAGGAACTAAAAGACATTAAAGGGTAGCTTCTAAGCTTCGCCTAATATTAGCTCTAGCGGAGAGTGGACAGCCAAAGTAGCCCGTATTTGTTGGGGTGGCTTAATGGGCTGGCAAAGCAGAAACAGTTGGAGCCCATTAAGTGTAAAACTGCTGGTCCAGTAGTGCAGGTATGGTAAAACAATTCAGCAAATTAGTAAAACCTAACATAATGTAAAACACAAACATCACACCGAAGAGTTCTAGAGAGTGTTGAAGTGACTCACTGTCATTCTATCCCTGTACAAACTCTGCAGTCCTTGTTGGCAACATAAAAGATTAGAGTTGCATCGCCATCCAGCGTTATAGTTTGTAAGGAGAAACGTCCTCTGGTCATCGATTTTGTCGATGGCGTCGTGCTCTGTTCGACGCCATATTGCCTCTATCCGTCTTCTCTCCGTTTCTAGCCCCGTCGTGTCACCGTCGCATGTGTTAATCCTGCCCTAGTCTGGAGCCTCAGATAATTGTTATAATTATTTGTTGAATTTGATTTATTTTTGTTCTTATTGTATTTTTGTGTGTTGATTATGCTTTGTTGATTTCGTATCGGACATTTTATCCTTGAATTATGGAAATTTATTATTGTGTTAAAATTTGAAAAAGAAAGCTGTAAGTCATTCCAATATCTAAACTTGTTTGAACATGATAATGTATAAAAGTAAATAAATAAAATCTTTGCTTCAGACTATTATATGTAGTTTGAATATTGTACGTCTTATATACTTATGACATTTTGAGGAAATCACTAGATTAAGTTTAATAAGTAGTTCTCGGTGCGATTGTGCCCAATTTGGTTAGTCTTTATTCATGGATGGATTTTGTTTGGCGTCACCTCTTTGTTTTTGAGATCTTGTTGTAAATATGATCCAAGATGGAAGATTATTAGGAACATGTTTGGTTTAGTCTTATGGGAGGAGAAAACTGCCTTTATATTTCTTGAACACTTAATTGTTGTGTTTCTTAACTTTGTGTATTCTGAATGGCATCCTAAATCAGCAGCCACACATGATGAAAGAAGTTGTTTGTCTACATTTGATTTCTATGGTTTTTATTGGTTCTAATATTTTTTTGATAAAAATTTGAAATCTTTGTAATCATTTTTTTGTACTATTTTATATTTTTATATTTTATTTTCTTGTTATTGCATTTTTTAATGTAATATTATAATATAATTATTAATCCTATTAAAAAAACAAAGTTAACAAAAAAATTGACTATAGATAATAATAGAGTCATTAGTAGAAAAAATTGGTAGTGTAAAATAATACTGAATAAAATAATAGTGAGAGTACTAGAAAAAGTATAGAATCTCTTTTGTTTGATATTATAAAATTTGTCATTATAATTCTTGAGCGTCGTTTGTTATTCTAATTTTTTATGATATGTATTGTTGTTCTTGTTACCAATGGTAAATTAGACCACAAAAAAATAATCATGAGTAAAAATAGAATCATAAGTAGTGAAAAGTAAGAAGCCAAAATGGTAATAAAAATAAGATTATAGAGAGTACTTAAAAAGAGTACTAGAAAAGAATTATTGATTTATGCATATAGTATTTATATTTTCATTATAAAGTATATTTTTCATTTTTTAAGTGTTATTTTTTAATTTAATAAGTAAATATTAATTGGTTGTTATAAGAGTAAAATATTTATGCATACTAAAATAGAATACTAGAGAAAATAGTATATAAAAAACGTAGTAAAGAATATAAAAAAGATTAAACATACCTAAAAGGATTTATAATTTAATATCATGTTTTTTTTACTAATTATATATCTAAAAGTGATTTTGACTAATATTATGTAAACAATATTCATTATAGCGCAATCAATTTTGGTATAGAGTTGTGAAACATAAGTCATATTGACATAGACTCACTTGTACCAAGAATCAATTCTATAAAATTATTTTCATTCAAATTTTAGTTTAACAGATGCCAATCGAAACACACTAGAATAGACGAAGGATCACTGCCTATTATCGAAGAGTTCACCCTATTTTTTCTATTGGAATCTGGCAGTAGTGGAGGTTCCAAAAGATGCTTGGAAAATACCACCTAATTAAAATTTCAGCAGTATGATATTTTGAGTAAATTGTTAATGTACGTATATTGATATATAGTCCTATATTTTATTTTTCAATTATAATTCATATAGAAAATTGTATGTAGTTTGTCATGGGCCATGATTTTTTATATAATAACCTATTTTGATTAAAATAAACTTTTGGTAATAATTATTTGTTATAGTCTCATTTCCTTTTTGTTTACATTAATTGGAGAGTTTGTTGGTGATAAAACAAAAATTTCAATTCATGTCTGGTTTTGTTTAACTAGTCATTTGGTTTACAATTAGGTTTGTCTCTAATTTGGTGATTCAATTGGGTTCGAATTAGTTTATGTTAACTTTACTAAAGTTAGAGAGGGAGAGAGGAGTGTGAGTTATAACCAATTTTTATATATGTTAAAAATTGTTTTTCGTATATAAACCAATTTAAATTGGTTTTCTAAATTAAAAAGGTTGTATTTTTATATATTAGTTTAAACTAGTGCAATGCATTATAAATTGGTTTAAATGAATTTCGATATGTGAAAACACTATTTAGTTCAATTTCTAAACCACTTAAAATGAGTCGGTGCAGTTTAAGATATTTTAAGGAAAATTAACCATGAAAACGTATAATTGGTATAATGGTGCTAGACATATTGATTTATTAATTAGTTGAATTTATGTTTTTTATTAGTTTGTTAATCCTTAATTTGCTAACTCGTTATGTGTTGATTCGTTTTTCAGTTAAATTGAAAAAAAAAATTTGTCGTATTAGTGAATAGTTTGTTATCTATGTTTGCATCGTTAGTTACGCATCTTATGTCTACAAATTGATGATCAATTATCATTGGTATGTGTGTGAAGACATGCATTTTAATTGATTGGATATAATTTTGTTATATTGGTTTAAGTTAGTGTTCCATGTTTTTGCAGATTGCATGTAGTGTGATGGTAAGTTGGAGTAAGAAGGTGGGTGATCCGTACGTCAGAGAATGTTCGAGGAGGAACTATTCGAGTCATTCAGAGGCAGATATTGAGGATAAAGAGGTACGACTGGACTCTTTAAGCATGGTATATTGTTGGATGCAGGATTAAATTAGGGTTAGGGATCATTAGAATATGCTTTTGTAAGTTGAATCGTTCATGTATAGATGGACGGTGATGCTGGTGTTTCTTTGTTTTGCCTAACTCGCAGGGTACTAGTGTGTAAAGTTAGTTTCAGGATTCCTTATTAGAGTAATGGTCTATGGAAAATTTTAGTGTCTTAATCGATGAGTAGGATAGCAACGGTGTATGAAGGGGAACGATTTGGATACGTGATTGATTTTTCTCGTTGTTAATGTAAAATTTACTGAATATTTCTTGTGTGCTGCCACAGGAAAATGAGTTGGAGTTTGGAATTGAACCGGAGGACGTAGGCAGCGGCCATGCAGACATTGTTGGTCCATACGATGAGTGGTGGAGTAAGTACGAAGCAATTAAAGCAGAGCAAGTGCTTCGGATGGAGTTTAGTAGTTCGGAAGAAGCACGAAAGTTCTACAACGATTATAGTCGAGTAAAGGGTTTTGTGACAAGGCAGTGGAAGAAGATTAAGAATATTTATGGGAAAATTTTTTGGTACACAATTGTTTGCAACAGAGAAGGATTTAGACATAAGAAGTGGTTGGAAAAGAGCGATCGTAAGCGATAGACAAGGTTGTTACAAGGTGCGGCTGCCTTGCGAAGATGAGGGTTATAAAGAAAAATATGAATATGTGGTATGTGTCTCGATTCATAGAAGAACACAATCACGAGTTGTTATTGTCAAAGTTTGTTGAGTATCTGAGGTCCCACCAAAAGATTTTTGATTTTGAGAAAGCACAGTTAAATAGCATGAGGGAAATTGGTATAAGTATCCCCAAAATATATGAATCGTTTGCTGCATAGGCCGGGGGCTTTAATATGGTTTCTTTCACTAAACAAGACATGTATAATGAGATGAGGAGGCTACGAGCTATGCAAAATGGAGATGTCAATACCACATTTCGTTATTTGGAGGGCATTGCCCGAGTGGATGAAAAGTTGTTTTGGCGTTACAAGACTGGGACGAGTAAGCAACTTTGCAATTTATTTTGGAGTGATGGAGCTAGCCAAGAAGATTATCGGATATTCGGTGATGTACATGCTTTTGATGCAACGTACGGGAGAAACAAGTACAACCTATCAATTGTTGTATTTTCTGGGGTTAACCACCACAATCAGACATGTGTTTTTGGTGCTGCCATGGTTTTTGGAATGCATGAAAGGCAAAACACCTAATGCAGTAATTACAGATGGAGATCCGGCAATGCGAATTGTGATCCAAAAAGTTTTTCCCGAGGCCCATCATAGATTGTGTGCGTGTTTTTGAGGAATGCGACGGCAAATATTTCGCAGCCTTGGTTCACTCAGTTGTTTAGACAATGCATGTTGGCTGATATTGACATACATGAGTTTGAGAAGCAATGGGAGGCTATGTTGGAAGAGTGTGGTGTAAGGGAGGTCGAATGGATCAGGGACTTATATACGAAAAAGTACTCTTGGGCATCGGCTTACATTAGGGGTCCCTTTTATGCGGGACTCAGGACTACTTTATGGTGCGAGTCTTTGCATGGCAAGTTAGGGAGGTTTGTGGAAAGTCGTTATGGCATATTGAAGTTTATAACAAACTTTCAGTGATGCATTAATTTTTTGTGAGACAACGAGGCTGAGTTGGATTTTAGGTCTTGTTATGGAACACCAGTGCTTTAAACTGAGTTTGTTGAGCTAGAGAAGTTGGCCACATTGAAATTCACTCGTGAGATATTTTTTAGAGTTCATGAGTCTCTTAAGTGATCGGTGCGGATCAATATCATTAGGTGCAATAACACATCGAATGGCGATATATTTATAGTTGAGAAATATCGTAAGTCGGGGTTGACTTGGCAAGTATTGTATGATGGTCAGGGGTTGAAGTTCAGATGTAGTTGCATGAGGATGGAGTCCTTTGGTCTGCCATGCATCCAAATACTAGCTGTTTTCGTTAGGCTGAATCTGTGTGTGATTCCAGATAGTTTGGTTCTAAAGAGATGGTCGAAAACAGCAAAGAGTGAAGCAAATCATTGGTCCATTGTTAATGAAGTTATTGACAAGGGCATTTTATATAAGAGAATGGTGGCCGCATTCATACATCTATGCACATGGTTAGCAAAGTTTTCCTGTTTTGATGAGCATGACTACAAAGTGTATGCAGAGAGAATTGTAAAGGACACCTCCATGTTGGAGTCAAAGTACGATGTGGCTAGGGAATCTAGTGGAGCAAGATATGTTGGGGGAGAATTTCACAGAATAAATGTTCCTGTACATGTGAGGACAAAGGAAACTGGGCATGTGAACATGTCATTGACGATGACGGGGAAGAAGAGGCGCAAATGTAGCAATTGTGGTCATCTTGGACACCGGAGGACCCGTTGCACCAGCGCACCAGCGTCATCTGCAATGGACAATAGAAATGGTGCGATAAATGCCCGTGAAAGTGGCAAGGTGAATCCGTATGATTTTATTCTAATTTGTGTAATATGTTTGCTGATTCAAATGTCTTTATCATGGTACACTTAGATCTAGGGTTTGTAATCTTAATTTATCTGGGTAATCTCTTTCAGGATGGGGCTGATACCACAAGCCATGTGAAGTTGTCTATGATAAAGGATGGACTCTCCAAGTCTTTTGTGAGACTTGATGATCCATAAGGTGAATAAATTTCTGGCTGGGTGTGCACATGGTGGCTTTGTTGGGATGTGAAGAGGTCAAATGCATAGAGTTATGGAAGTGGATAACTGTAGTTAACCTTTAAAGTAGCGGTCGAAGCTAGTGTGTATGTGTTCCTGATGGTTGCAGTAACTTTATATTAATGTTAGTAGAACTCAAGGTAAGCAGGATGTTTAAGGTGAAATTTGTAGTAGGTATCCATTTTTATTATTTTGTCTTGGAACATGTTATGCGGTATATTTGTGGGGTGGCATTTATATTTATGGCGGTTGTGTAAATAACACTGACTTCATCGTGTTACATGTTGCAGAATTTACTAAGACTTCAAAACTAGTGTCATAATTTTTTAACATTGTTCAACCAGTTTTGGTTCATTAGTTTTTTTGTTTTTGGACAACGTGTTAGTTGATGAGTTGTGAGTGAATATTAGGACATAGGCCTTTTTTTTATCCAGGTGTTGAACTTGTGCATGTTTGGTTTTTTCCTTTTTAACCTTAATAATAGCGCTCAAGCGAAAACATAATTGTGATGTTTACTAATTGAATATAAAAAATTAGTTACCGTAATGCAATTAATATATAGCATAGGAGGTAAATTTTCTTATATTATGTTGTAGACTAATAATATCTATTACTTGTGTCACACTTAAGTTTCATGTGAAAAAACTGATATTATTCATGTGCAGAAAACGATGGCAAAGTGTGGTAATTAAGTTATAAAATATTTAGCATGTTGGATTATTCAGCTCACGTATGAGGACATGAGAGGTTGGACTTCGATATTTTTATCATCACATGTTGGATAACTATGTTCTTTTCCATTATTTGAGTCGGAAAAATTGTATTAAAGATTTCCAAAGATTTTCTAATGCGTTCGAGACTACTAAAGTTGCATGAACAAGACGAGAAACTCATAAAGATTAAATTAACATGGCCTGTCATTAAAGTAGAAAAGTTTAGCATAAGGTGGGTGGATGAAAAGGTCATTGTCCAACAAAACCAACTAAAATGCATAAATAGTTTACCTCCATGGTAAGTCACGTACTTTTGGAGGTACTCTCATTACATAAGACACAGACGCCATTTACTGCAAACATAAACTTAGGTTCGTAAGCTCCATGAACATAACATTAGCCACTCAAGTTGAGGCCATACAGCATAACCTGGCAGCAGATGGATCTACGGATACCATCGATCCCGACTGAAGAGTGGATTTTTGATGGTTTAGAATTTCACAAATGAATTCTCGTTGCAAGTATAGTTTCTAAACCAATCACTAATCCTTTCATACAAAAAGTTGTTTGTCAATAAAACAAACCCCTAAAATTTATAAACCGAAGTATTCAAACCTCGGGTCGTTCTCCCTAGGAATTGTAATGAAGTGTCTTGTTATTGGTTGTGAATTATTTTGGGGTTTTGATAAGAAGTATGAAAGATAAATGGCAAGAAAGTAAACTAAGGCCTAAAAAGGTCTTGACAAGGGTTGGTGGTCAAGGATCTCTATCCTAATCACTAACCACAATATGAGAATTGGCAAGGATTAATCTCATTAAATCATCCTCTAACTAGTAGTAAAGGAAAGTCAAATGAGCTATATCAATCCTAGTCCATAAGTCCTAACTCTCCACTAATTCAATTAGTGAGAACTAGAGTCAATGGATCCCAATCAGCAATTACTTGGACATTAGTAACTCAAGAGTTCCTAAGTTACCTTTCCAAGCCAAGAACATAAAACTCTACTCTAAAATCCAACCAAGCATTTCATCAAACACTTGGAAGGCATAAAAGGAAAGCATAGTAAAATTGCAAGGAAAGTAAATCTACACTACTCAATTGCAAGGAATTAAACAACAACAAATCAAATGAACACAATTATTATGAATTACCTCTAATTGAATTGAAAGAGAATAGGAGGAACAAAAGTAGATCCACAACAAAGCATAAGAACAACATAAAGGAAATTACAACAAAAGAATAGAGGAAGATAAATGTAACAACAAAGAATTGAAAGGTAGAAGTAGAAGAAAGCAAAGACTAAAACCTAGATCTAAGAACTAATCCTAATCCTAATCCTAGAGAGAAGCTCTCTCTCTAGAAACTACTTCTAAAACTAAACTATGACTAATGGTTAACAGTCTCCTCATTATCCCTTCAATCCATGGCTTAAATAGCATCAGAAATGAGTTGGATTGGGCCCACAAGGCTTTTGAATTCGCTGGCCACGTTTTGCTTTAAGTGAACCAGATGGCAGCAACAGCGCGTGCGCGTACTATGCGCGTGCGCGCCACCATACGTGTAGCAACTATGGCAAATCTTATATCGTTTCGAAGCCCCGGATGTTAGCTTTCTAACCCAACTGGAACCGCATCATTTGGACCTCTGTAGCTCATGTTATGGTCGTTTAAGTGCGAAGAGGTCGGCTTGACAGCTTTCCGGTTCTTTCATTTCTTCATGAGTTCTCCAACTTTTCATGCTTCTTTCTTCATTCCCTTGATCCAATCTTTGCCTCCTAAACCTTAAATCACTTAACAAACATATCAAGGCATCTAATGGAATCAAGGAGAATTAGATTTAGCTATTTTAAGACCTAAAAAGCATGTTTTCACTCTTAAGCACAATTAAAGGAGAAATTATAAAACCATGCTATTTCAATGGATAAATGTGGGTAAAAGGTTATAAAATCCCCTAAATTAAGCACAAGATAAACCCTACAAATAGGGTTTATCAACCTCCCCACACTTAAACCAAGCATGTCCTCATGCTAAAACCGAGAATGAAGTAAGGGATGGCATTTATTCAATGGAAACTAACTAAATGCAATCTACCTATATGCAACTATTTACATGAATGCAATTGCTTGGTCAAAATAAATCAATTCCCAAGAAGCATATATGCACAAGGGCTAAGGACTAGCAAGTCTAATCCAAAATTAAATTGAGTTATTAAATATTTTTACAAACTTGCATGAAAATTATGATCATAGGTGAAAACATGTAATTGAGCATCAAACCCTCACCGGTAGTGTTTGCACTCCTTTCGCTCAAGTGTTTAGGGTTGATTCTCTCAATTCTCCCCTAATCATGCTTTCCAAGATTTGTTCTTCTTCTAACAATCAACATATATTTCATGCATGCATACAAGTATCATGAGGTCTTTTCTTTGGTTGTAATGGGGCTAGGGTCAAGGTATGATGCATATATGGTTAAGTGAGCTTGAAATTTGAATCTTTGATAAGCTTAAACTCCCCACCTAACCTATGACATCCTATACAATTAAGTTCTAACCTAACTCCCCATTTTTCACTTTTTCACATACTCATGCAATTTCTTTTCATTTCACAACACATATGCATTGAGTTTTATTGGACCTTGCTTTGGGGCATTTTGTCCCCTTTTTATTACTTTCTTTTTCTTCTTTTTCTATTTTTTTCTTTTTCTTTTCCATATTATTTTTCTTTTTTTTTTCTTTTGTTTTTCTCATTTTCTTTTCTTTCTATATACAAGAACATCAATGCATAAGGTTTTACATTTGATCAATACATGAGTATGTACCCAATTCCCAATATTTTCAATAACAATACAAAACTACCCTTTTATTCACCTAATGTCCCAAGGTTCCCACACTTGAATGATACTCACACACACTTGCCTAAGCTAATCAAAGATCCAAATAAGGACATTTATTGTTTTCCGCTTTAAGGCTTGTAATGTGCTAAATTAAAGAACCAAGTGGGTTAAGCGTAGGCTCAAATTGGCTAACAATGGATGATAAGGGGTACGGCTATTTGGGTAAGTGAGTTAAATGAAATGATGGCCTCAATCATATAAATGCATGAATACACAAAATAATGGACATAAAGAATCAAACAAATCAAAGATTACAATCATAGAAAGAGAATAATGCACACAAGAAGGGAAAAATAAGTGGTTATAAGATGTAACCACACCATTAGGCTCAAATCTCACTTGCTTGTGTTCTTAGCTCAAAATCCATGTTCCACAATATATATATGATTCAAGCAAGTTCTATGAAAAGTTTTCACTCAAATCAATTGATGCCCTATAGATAGAAATCCTTGAAAAAAATTTCATTATTTTGACTAAGCTTCTTGTGTATATATATGCAAAAATTAAGAAAATGCAAGTAAAAACCATAAAATCCTAGAATGAATTGCAAAAGTGTTGGAATTAGAAATTTGTCACCCAAAATCACCGACCGGCCGGATGACCTCCCCACACTTAAAAGTTTGCACCGTCCTCGGTGCACTCAAAGATGAGCAAGGGGGTACGGTGACTCTCCGGATTGCTGCGTGTTCTTAGTCTTGCTTCGGGTATTTCTTACGGTGCATCATTTATGAAAAACAAAAATATAACACCATAAGATGAGAAGATATAAAAGCAAGGAAGCATACATTGTTGGAATGAGGTAAATCACTAGAAATGAGTGAGTGAATTAGTGTGACATGAATGACGAATAAGTGTGTGAATTCTAAATTGCGCGGTTTAGAACACACATTAGCCTAAAAGTTACGTCACAAAAGAAGCATGCACTTCACTTATTCTAGTGTGCTTGAGATGCTTTAAGTAAACTTGTAAGGTAAAACAAGCATTAGAGAAGCATGGAAGCATTCAAGCCAAACACATATGGATGCGTATGATCATGAAATACAATGCATTAAGGTAAATGCACAACATCATCCATCAAGAGATTGCCTAATCAAAGAATACGGTTCAAATCACATGGTGGCCAAATCATGCAATTCAAAAAAAGTTACAAGCTCAAATGCAATTCTCATCACTTGGTATTCTTAAAAGGTAAGCATGAAAAACTCAAAACCAAGTAGAAAAATATAACCTCAATTAAATAGTCCAACAAAGATTATCTACAAACATTAATGCTAAAATAGCATTTAGGCAATAAGGGGCAACAATGTATAGTAAACAAAGTCAATAATCCAACACTTATGATGAAAATGGAGAAAATAAAATGAAAACTAAACTAAATCTATCTAACAAACTAACTAACTAACTAATTAACTAACTAAAATAAATGGTTATCAATGGTGTTTGGAAGTGTTGGATGAGGGGTAGAAGAAGGGAAGAAGAAAAGGGAAATGAAAGAAATGGAAAGAGGAGAAGAAAAGAGAAGTGGATGGGAGAAAGAAATCCGCGCGTACGCACGCATGGTGCGCGCGCGTCGATGGCTTATTCGAGAGTGGCGCGTACGCGTCATGTGCGCGTGCGCGCAAATAGGTTTGTGCCTCAGGCCCAATTTCCGCACAGTGCAGGCCTAACTCTCGGGTCAAGGTATGGAAGGTGGAACTTCTCAATCCACGCGTACGCGTGCATGGCGCAAAATTAGGAAGCAAGTTTTCACTCATGGAACAAAATTAGGAAGGATTTGTAAAACCATGCAGTTTGTATGAATAAGTGTATGAAGAATTGATAAAATCCACTCAATTTAGCACAAGATAAACAATAAAATAGTGGTTTATCAATCTCCCCAAACTTAAAACATTAGCATGTCCTCATGCTAAGCTCAAGGAAACCAAAAGAGTGATAGAAGACAAAGGTGAGACCTATGCAATGCGACTTATCTATATGAGTGCAACTACATGCTAAAATGCTTCTACCTACTTGGTTAAAAGTAAACAAATTCTCCAAGACAAACATAAATATATTCCACTAATTCAAATCACGCAATAAGATATAAGTAAACTTGCAAGAAGAAAGCTCATGAAAGATGGGAACATAGAATTGAGCATCGAACCCTCACTGGAAGTGTATACACTCTAATCACTCTAGTGTTTGAGGGTCAAGTCTCTCAGTTCTCTACTAATCTTGCTTTCTAAATCTTTCTTTTCTTCTACCAATCAACACATTTCAATGCACAAATACACATATCAAAAGGTCTTTTCAAGGGTTGTAATGGGGTTACGGTCAAGGTAGGAATGTATTTGGCTAAGTGAACTAAAATCCAAATCCTTGATTAATCTAAACTTCTCACCTAACCTAAGACATTCCAAGTCATTACAATGCAAAACCTATAGCCATCCATTAACTATTTTTTACAAATTCATGAACCTTGATATCTTTTAAGTACAAGTCATATGCATTAGTTCACTTATTAATATTGGGGCATTTTATCCCCGTTTATATTTTTGCTTTCTTCTTTTCTTTTTCTCTTTTCTCATTATTCATATTTTTTCAGTGAAGTAATGCATATGATTAATGTACTCGATGCATGAACAAGTGCTCAAACTATTTTCACATTTTCACATAAGAAAATAAAATACCCAATCTCCTAAACATGTATTCCCCAATTCAATTTTCCCATACTCAATTCATGTGAACCTCACTAGTCTAAGCTAATCAAAGATTCAAATTAGGAACATTTATTATTTTATGCTTAGAGTTAATGATGTGCTAAAATAAAGAATAAATGGGGTAAGATAGGCTCAACATGGGGTTGCAAAGGGTAATGATAGAGTAAGGCTATATGGATATATGAGCTAAGTGAAACAAGGCCTCAATCATATAAGTGTATACATACATTAAACCATGGAAATATAGAATCAAGGAAGATATAGATCACAATTTTAGAGAGAACAACACACACCAAAATAAAACATTGGTTGATAAAATGCAACCAAACAAGTAGGCTCAAAATTTCACTGGTTTTGTGCGTTCGACCTCTAAAACCATGTTCCAAATTAAATATCTTCAAATAAGTTTAACAAAAATTTTGATTCAAATTAGTAAAATGCTATAAAATAGTATCTTGAAAAATAATTTATCACTCAACCAAATAGTACCTAAATGCAAGCAACTATTACTCATGCAAGTTATCCTATCTAATAAAAGAAAAATAAAATATTGGTGTTGAGAGAGAGAGATGTTACCTTCGAAAGTCAGTTACTGACCTCCCCACACTTAAGGCTTGGCACGGTCCTCCATGCCATCAGTGATGAGCAAAATGGGGTTGGGAGCATCACTTCTACTGTCCGGCTCAACATGGCTCTTCATGCTGTCATGTAAAGTGGGGTCCGGGATATCTTTCTCTTCCGGAGGTGGGTGAGTGCTAACAAGGAGCTCCTTCAAGTAGTTGTATCAGCGCTTGTTACGACACTCTATTTGCTCAATCCGCCGGTCTTGCCAGTCAAACCTCTCAAGGATCTGAAGTAGCAACTGATTGGTGGAAGGTGCTTGTGGTGAGCATGATGGTGGAGCGGAAGAGGAAGGTGTGTCAAAGGATGGGCCTTCATTCTGGCTCGCGGAAGGTACTGGAGGTCTGATATACTTCCCATTCGGGACATACTCATCATCCCTAGGAATCATGGCCTTCATATCCCCAGCCTGATAGGAAACTCCAGCTGCAGATACCAAGTCTGTGACCAGTGCGGAAAAAGGTAGTTTCCCACAATCTGCACTCGTCCTATAGCCTGTCGGATGAGGCGTGGTAGGTTGAGAGGTTGCTTTGTGAGAATGCACCAGACGAGGACGGCCATGTCAGTGGTGAGAGTGGACTCATGAGTGCTTGGAAAGATGTAATGGGACATGATCTGTATCCACATGCGAGCTTCCAAGGTGAGTGCTTGGGCAGAGATGTTCTTGGGTCTAGCCCGGTGTTGTCCATAGATCCAGTTGCTGTCAGGTTGGGCAATTACTCTAAGAACGCTGTCCCAGTCAAACTGGTATGTCTGGCGCTCAAGCTGGGCCACTTGTTAGGCATCCAACCCCTCGGGGCTAGGCGAAAGATCCAACACTCTCTTAGTGGCATCTTCGAAGACAGGAACTTGCTTTTGGCAAACATAGATAGATTGCAAGGTAGGTGAGTGAAAGTTGGAGTAGAATTTAACTCCCCAAGAGAGATTGTCCTCCCGCGACTGCCTCCTTAAGAATCCCCACTGTCTCCTTTCAATGCGCGTCACCACAAAGTCAACGAAGTACGTCGGAAGCATGAGGAGGTGCTCATTATGGTAGTTTCTTTTCGCTAAGATGGGGAACATCCGCTTATAGTAACGGTTAGTGAACTGTGCGGAGTCCCGTGCGGGAAATGCCTTCTATGATTCGTCAACTCGGATAGTCCTCTTCACCCGCTTAGTAGGTGGCTTGACTGTTGTGGATGGTTGTGCCTTAGCCGGTGCTCTTTTAGTTCCTCTCTTCACCGGTGTCTTGTTAGAAGTCTTCTCTTTTCCTTTCTTGGTGTCCATCTTGAGGAAGGAAGAAAGAAAAGAGATGTCAAATATAGATAGCTGAAAATCAGAATGAAGAAAGTCCAAGTGATAATGAATGCCAAAGGAAAGGAAATAGTGTCTTAAATACATGGTAGCTACTACATGCAAATAGGACGGCAATTAAAATCATGAAGGTATATCATAACAACTAGATGCAAGAGGGTTAAAAGCATGCAAGTAACAAGCATGAGAAGCATAGCTCAAGCATCAATATCAACAATAATTATCACATGTAACAAAATAATGAGCACTTTTATGTTGACAATTAATGACTAATATACTCAATACACTTGCAAAGATTGTGAAAAAGAGGCATTAAATTATAAGAATAAAATATAAAAGAATTCAAAATTCCATGAGAGTTTTTTCACAAACACTTGGTGTGCAATTTAAAAATAGGAAGTACGGTAATTAATTCAAGCATATATGAGACTCAAAATAAAATGTCAAATGTCAAAGCACTCCTCATAATATTCACAAGCTAAAATATAGCAAAATAATCACCCAAATAAAGTTCCAACACCAACATAAAAATGCAAGAAAAAAAGGATGAAAAAGAAATTATAAATAACAAAGCTAATATGGAATTAAAATAAATAAAATATTTAAGTGCAAGAATTAAAAGAAGAGTAAAAAAAAAATAGAAGAGAGGGAGAATAGAAACCTTAAAGAGAAGAGGAGAATAGGGGTTAAATGGGAGTAAGAGTGAGAGAAGAGTAGTAAGAAGGGAAGAAGAAAGGGAAAGAAAATTGTAGCTATCGAACTTAGTAGTCTCCGGTAGTAGTCCACCGGTGGTGGTGAGAGAAGGGAAGAAGAAAGAAGGAAGAAGTAGAAAGAATGAAGAAGAAAGTAGGAAAAAGAAAGAAGGAGAATTAGGAATTGAAAAAGAAAAGAATAGTGAAAGGAAGAAGACCTGGGCGGCGCGCTTAGTTAAGTGATGCGGCACATATGACGCACACGCGTCGCCCACGCGTACGCGTGGATGGGCTAAAATTCAGGTGACGTGTAAGCGTCGGTCACGCGTACACGTGACCAATGGTCGTGCTAGACACACGTTATCAGCACCATGGCCGCACAACTCTCTGGTCAAATCACTCATTTACGCCGATTTTCAGCCCACGCGTATGCGTCACTGACGCTTACATGTGGATGGCCAAAATTGCAGGTGACGCGTACGCATCACCCACGCGTATGCGTGGCTTAGCTTGTGCACTAGGCACCTTTCCTGCACATTTCTAGCGTAACTCTTTGGTCATTTTTGTCAATATTGTGCACCTACACATGACGCGTGCGTGTGATAGATGCTTGGGCGTCATATGCATTTTTTTAAATGTAAAAATATAGAAAAGTAAAGGTAAAATGCAGAACTGGAAATTAACACTAATATGAATAAAATGAAACTAATAAAAAGGGAAGATCATATCATTGTGGGTTCTCTCCCACCAAGCAATTTTGTTTAACGTCCTTAAGTTGGACGGTTCATAAGCTCAGTCCTCTTCCTGTGCTGGATCCTTCAAAAGGAAGATCTCTAGCTCCTTGTTGTTCTTCATCTTCACACCATGATACAGCTTCAAGCGATGTCCATTTACTTTGAAGAAGGTAGGGCTTAAGGGGTGATTCAGGTGGACAATGCCATACAGTTCCACCTTCTCTACCATGTAAGGTCTATCCCACCTTGACCGCAGCTTGCCTGGCATTAACCTCAGCCTTGAGTTATAGAGAAGGACTTGATCCCCAGCTCTAAACTCTCTTCGCTTGATGTTCTTGTCATGCACTGCCTTCACCTTTTCCTTGTAAAGCCTTGAGTTTTTATATGCTTCTAGTCAAAGGCACTCTAGTTCCTGTAGTTGCAGCTTCCTTTCAATTCTGGCTCTTCCCAATCCTGAGTTGTATTCCTTCATAACCTAGTAAGCTTTGTGTTCCACCTCAACCGGAAGATGACCAGCCTTTCCGTAGACTAGGCGGAACGGACTCATGCCGATGGGTGTCTTATACGAAGTAAGATAAGCCCATAGCACATCTGCAATTCTAATACTCCAATCCTTTCGATGAGGCTTCACGATCTTCTCTAGTATGCACTTGATCTCCTTATTAGACACCTCAGCTTGACCATTGGTTTGGGGATGATAAGTCGTCACCACCTTGTGAATGATTCCATGTTTCTTCAGTAAACCTGTCATTCTTCTGTTACAAAAATGAGAGCCTTGACTACTCACGATTTCTCGTGGTCATCCAAAGTGACAAATAATATTATTCCTAACAAAAGAAATACAACGTTAGCATCAAGATGTACGGGTTGGAATTGCTTCCACCCATTTAGAAACATAATCAACAGCTAACAAGATGTACAAGAAACCATTCGAGTTTGGAAATGGACCCATGAAGTTAATACCCAAACATAAAAAATTTCACAAAACAATATAAGTTGTTGGGGCATCTCATCCCTCTTGGATATATTTCCAAACCTTTGGCATTGGTGGTAAGAGTCATAGAAAACAGTAGCATCCTTAAAAAGTGTGGGCCACCAAAATCCGCAGTCTAATTTTTTTTTAGAAGTTCTTTGAGGGCCAAAATGTCCACCACTCTTAAAAGAGTGGCAAGCCTCTAAAATTGACTGAATTTCAGATTGTGGCACACACCATCTAATTATTTAGTCAGCACCACATCTCCATAAATATAGGTCATCCCATATGTAATACTTGGACTTGCTTTTAAACTTGTCCTTCTGATGCTTAGTAAAATTAGGAGGAAAGGTACGACTAACCAAATAATTAGCTATAGGTGCATACCAAGGAACCACCTCGGATATTGCTTGCAAGCTATCAAGTGGAAATGCATCATTAATAGGAGTGGAGTCACTTTTAATATGTTCAAGGCGACTCTAGTGGTCCGCCACTAAATTTTGGGAACCACTCTTATCTTTGATCTCTAAATCAAACTCTTGCAACAACAATATCCAACGGATTAACCTTGGTTTTGACTCTTTCTTAGCTAACATATATTTCAAGGCCGCATAATTTGAATATACTACCACCTTAGTTCCAAGTAAATAAGCTCGGAATTTATCCAGAGTATAAACAATAGCTAACAGTTCTTTTTCAATGGTAGTGTAATTAGACTGGGCACTATCTAAAGCTTTAGAAGCATAAGCAATAATATATAGGTCCTTACCTTCGCGTTGAGCCACCGCCGCTCCTACCGCATAGTTTGATGCGTCGCACATGATCTCGAACGACCTACTCCAGTCAGGCCCTCTCACAATAGGAGCGTGGGTCAAGGCAATCTTCAGCTTGTCAAATGCCTCCATGCAATCTTTACTCAACTCAAACTCTACATCCTTCTGCAGCAGACGGGAGAAAGGCAGTGCAACCTTACTGAAGTCCTTGATAAAATGCCAGTAGAAACCTGCATGACCAAGAAACGAACAGACTTCCCTTTGCAGAAATAACATCTACCTTTGCAGGATCAACAGATATACCAGTATTAGAAACAAGATGGCCTAGAACAACACCTAGCTTTACCATAAAATGACATTTTCAAAATCAAGTTCAAGGTTTGAACTAACACATCTTTCTAATACTCTAGCTAGACTATCCAAACAAAGGTCAAACGAATCACCATAAACACTAAAGTCATCCATAAAAACTTCCATACAATGCTCAAGAGGATCTGAGAAGATACTCATCGTGCACCTTTAAAACGTAGCCGGTGCATTACATAAGCCAAAAGGCATTCTCTTATATGCATACATTCCAAAGGGGCATGTAAAAGTTATTTTCTCCTAGTCTTCTGGAGAAATATGGATTTGAAAATAACCAGTATAACCATCTAGAAAACAGTAGTGTGATTTACCTGACAGGCGATCAAGCATTTGATCGATGAAAGGTAATGGGTAGTGATCCTTGCGAGTGGCTTGGTTCAAGCGCATGTAGTCAATGCACACTCTCCAAGAATTCTGCACTCTGGTAGCCATGAGTTTCCCATGCTCATTCTTCACTGTTGTGACGCCAGACTTCTTCGGAACCACTTGTATTGGGCTAACCCATTCACTATCCGAGATAGGATAGATGATGTCGGCTTCAAGCAATTGGTTCACTTCCTTCTTGACAACTTCCAAAATGGTGGGGTTCAACTGCCTTTGAGGTTGACGGATAGGCCATGCTCTCTTCTCTAGAAATATGTGGTGCTCACAGACTTGAGGGCTTATACCTACTATGTTTACCAAACTCCACCCAATAGCCTTCTTGTGTCTTCTCAGCACACTAAGCAAAAGCCCCTCTTATTGGGAAGTAAGTTCCTTTGCAATAATCACTGGAATCTTTTGATTATCCTCAAGATAAGCATACTTGAGGTGAGGTGGAAGGGGCTTCAACTCTATTTTCAGCTCTTGGCTTGACACTTGATCATCCGGAACCATTGGAGGTAGCAAGGTATCTTTAGTACACTCAGAGGGCTTCTCCACATTTGCACCTTGCTCCATGGTCTTCTCTTCTACTGCCTCTTGGTGAACTTCAGCCACAGTCTCATCAATAATGTCACACTAGAAGATGGAGTGGTCTTCCAGTGGGTGCTTCATAGCTTCATCTAGGTTGAAGCTCACTGCTCTTCCATCAATCTCAAATGAATATGTACCCGAGAAGGCATCCAATTTAAATCACAAAGTCTTCAAAAATGGCCTTCCAAGAAAGATGAATGAAGGTCTTCTTGAGTCACTAGGGGGCATCTCTAGAATGTAGAAGTCAATAGGAAATGTCAACCCCTTAATGCTCACCAAGACGTCTTCCGCAATGCCAACCACCGAGATTGTACTCTTATCTGCCAAAACAAAATGTGCTACCGACCTTTTCAAGGGTGGGAGCCTCAAAGCATCATATATAGATAATGGCATAATACTAACACATGAACCTAAATCACACATACAGTTAACAAATTATACACCCCCTATAGTACAAGTAACCATGGAAGGACCGGGATCACCACATTTCTCCGGTATAGCACCCATAAGAGCAGAAATTGAGCTACCCAAAGGAATAGTTTCTAAGTCATGTATCTTATCCTTATTCATGCATAAATTGTTTAGAAACTTAGCATATTTAGGCACTTGGCGAATAGCATAAAAAAGGGGAATAGTTACCTCAACCTTTTTGACGATCTCCACCATCTTGGGATTTAGCTCCACTTGCTTCTTTGTCCTCCTAGCAAGGTGTGGAAAAGGAATGGGAATGGCTTCTCTCACAGCATCATCTTCCTTAGATACTCCATTCCTTGGTTGAGCAATTTCTTCTGCAGCCGCATGTTGTACCTCGTCCTCTTCTTTAACATCTTCTACCTCAACAACATCTTCAATTTGAATATCTTCTCTTGAGCTTGGCTCCTCGGGACTCCTCTCTTGCAATGTAGTTCCGAATCTCAAGGTGATGGCATTGATTCCACCCTTGAGGTTGGGTAAAGGTTGAGAGGGAAGTACACTAAAGCTTGAAGGTTGATTATTGGAGGTAGCCGGTGGGTCCATGCAGGATATAAGAGCTTGTAGAGTGGAGGTAAGACCGGTAAGGCTAGAGGTAAGTGAGTTCTGAAACTCTTTTTGTCCTTGAAGGATAGAACAGAGTGTTTCATCTTGGTTAGAGGAAGAATGAGGGTAGGTAATTTGAGGGGATTGTGGTTGGTTGAGTTGAGGTGCTTGGGCTTGTCTTTGGTGAGGTGCTCGGTATGGAGGGTTTTGTTGATACCGATTCTATTGATAGTTGTTGTTATTTCACCTTTGATTTCTACCATTGTCTCCGCCTCCTTTGTTGGGGTTGTCTTGCCGGCCTTGATTGTAGTTAGCACCTTGATTATAATTACCACCTTATTGATAGTTCCCTTGACTCGGACGGTTGTAATAGGTATTTGTAGCCGCCAAGGTGTTGTCTTCTTGGAGTTGTGGACACTCATCAGTGTAGTGAGAGTAGCAAGCACAAATTCTATAGACTCTCTAAGGGGCTAATGATAAACCCATATTTTATGATATATTCTGTGCTTAATTTGAGTGATTTATTCAATCATTCACCCACTTATTCATGTAAATTGCATGGTTTTACTTTCCCTTCCTTATTATGTGATATTTGTGAAAAACATATTTTCTATGCTTTGAAATTAATTATTTTAATTACCCTTTATTATCATTCGATGCCGTGATTGGTGTGTTGAGTTGTTCTAGATCTCCCAAGGCAAGAATGGTTTAAAGGATGGAAAGGAAACATACAAAAATGGAAGGAAAGCATAAAACGGAGTTTGTGAAGAAACTGGCAGCGACGCGACCGCATGGACGACGCGACCGCGTGCCAAGAGCGAAGAAGCAGCGACGCGGCCGCATGACTGACGCGACCGCGCACCTAAAGAAGAACATCTATGACGCGGCCGCATGACTGACACGACCGCGCGACAAGGAAAACTCCAATTGACGCGACCGCGTGACCCACGCGGACGCGTGACAGAGGCCACGCACCAGAAATTGCAGAAAAAGCTCATAGTGAATTATGAAGCTCTTTTTGGCCCAAATCCAAGTCCAGAAGGCATAAACCAGACGTTATGAAGTGGGGGAATGCATCCATTCGAGGGGAGCCTCAAATTTTTAGTCACTTTCCATGATTTAGGTTTAGTTGGAGAGAGGTTCTATCCTCTCTCTTTAGGATTAGGATTAGGATTTAGATTTAGGATTTTATTTGCTTGAGGATTATCTTTTTATCAGGTTCAATATTACTTTTTCATTACTTGCTTTCTCAATTTAGTTTATGAATTCTTCTATCTTACATATTACTCTTTCGAATTAATGTTATTTGAGGTATTTCAGTTAATATTACTTTCTTTTATTTATGTTATTGATTATTCCCAATCTGAAGACATTCTTATTCCAGTAGATTTAATCCCTTTCCTTTTGGTCTTGGTTAAGAAATCAGTAACTCAGGAGTTATCTTAGCTCAACATAATTGATAACTGTTATCTTTGCTAATTGAATTGAACTTCAATAATTCCAACCTTTTCTTAGGAAATAAATAGGATTCGAAGGTCAAACTAATTAGTCCATTGACTTTCCTTTGCTTTAGCAAAGGTCAACTAAGTGGAATTAAGATTCAACTTTCATTATTAATGATAAGAATAACTGAGTCTGGACTTCCAATTTCTCATGCCTTGCCAAAGGGTTTGCTTTACAGTATTTATTTATTTTAGTTGCCATTTAAATTATTTGCCATATTCATTCCTCATTCTCAAACCCCAATTTACAATCTCCATAACCAATAATAAGAACATACCTCCCTGCAATTCCTTGAGAAGATGACCCGAGGTTTAAATACTCGGTTATCAATTTTAAAGGGGTTTGTTACTTGTGACAGCCAAAACGTTTGCACGAAGGGATTTTTGTTGGTTTAGAAACTATATCTACAACGCGACTTTATAAAATTCTTTACTAGCAAAAATCCTAACGTCAGCTAACTATTGACATTGCTGCTGTGGGGGAGGCGGAGGTTGTTGTTGATTCAGCTGAAGCTGCTTGAGTATATTGGTCATCTCTCCCAGAGTCTTGGTGAGAGCAGTGGTCTCACTATTAGAAGAAACTTCTGCAACAACCTTGGGATGATTAGTCCTTTGCCTTGTATTTTGGGTAGACTCAGCTAGATCAATGATCATTTGCCACGCTTCTGTCGCCGTCTTGTACTTTGTCAGAGAGCCATTACTTGCAGCATCTAATAGGGTCTTCTCTTGAGGCTTCATGCCTTGGAAGAAATAGCTAATCAACACCAACTGGTCAATCTTGTGGTGGGGACATGAGTTTAGGAGATTCCTAAAATGTTCCCAATATTTGTAGAGAGTCTCTGACTCACCTTGAATGACACAGAAAATCTCCTTCCTCAATCTATCTGCAACCTTTCCTGGAAAGAACTTGTCCAGGAATTCCCATTTGAGCGAATCCTGATTAGTAACAACAGCTTCTGATTGAGTGTAGAACCACTTCTTTCCCTTTCCCTCAAGAGAAAATGGAAAGGCATATAGCCAGATGGCATTCTCATCAGCACCATGCCGCCTAGTAGTTGAGCAAGCTGTTTGAAAATCCCTAAGGTGCTTGATAGGCTCTTGAGCAGGTAGACCATGAAACTTAGGTAGTAGATTAATCAAAGCGGTCTTCAGTTCAAAATCCGCAGTCAAATTCGGATGACGCACTTGATATGGATGCAGTGTAAAATCCATAGCTCCTGCTTCCTTGAGAGTAATTCGTCTAGGCTCCGCCATAGTATCTGCACTTAAATCAACAGAAGAGGAGTCAATAGAATTAGCAGGAGAGGAGCTAGTTTCTTCTTCAAATGACGCTTCAGACTCAACCTCAGATAAGATTGGTGAATTAGTAGAAACCCCTTCACCACCCTCAGAAGCTAACTGACGCCGAGCTCGCCTAATACGTGAAATAGTTTTTTCTATCTCAGGATCAAATGTGGCAAAGCTCGGATCCGGTAACGAACACGTCATTCAATGAAAGAAACATATAACTCGTGGCAATAAAATATACTAAGAAAATTAATTAATAAAACTACTAATAACCAGAAAGCACACAAACAAAAATAAAAAATTGCAATTATGTAAATATAAAAATATTTACACCAACCAATAATTTAGCACTATTGCAACTCCCCAACAACGGCGCCAAAAATTGATGGGTGAAAAAATGCCGGTTAAGAAATTTTAATAAAAGTAGCGTTGTCAGTACAGTCTTAACCGATGAAATTCCCACTATTAATTTAATTTGTGTCACAATTAAAATTAAATAACTGGGAGTAAAATTTCTAAGTCGTTTCCCAAAGAGTTGACACAAGGTGCGATTTATTGATCAGAAATTTTCTGAGAAATTTTAGAATTGGAAAATAAAAAAAATAAATAACTAGCAATTAAAGCAATAAAAATTGACAAGAGGTTTTATATATTTGAAATAACAGGCCTTGGCTAGGAAAATATCAATCGGAGTTTCTATCCTTCTTGACTTTCCCAAGTATAATAGTAAAAGGTTCTTGCTCCCACTTAGTTATCCTCTAACTAATAAAGAAAATTCAAGTAAGTGATACTAATTCTGATTCACAAGTCCTAATCACTTCCCAGGGAAGGATTAGAGTTAGTGAAAATTGAGTTAGCCAGCAATTTTTAATTACAGATTAATACTTGAGTATTCCAACTCAAGGGTTTCCAATTAATCAACTCCAAAGCCAAGTTGTGATCTCTACTCCATTAACATGAATGCCAATTTCACAAACATGTAAAGGAAGTAGATAGGAGACATGGTAATTAAATTAAATTAATAAAATCACAATTGGTACTAATAATTAATTAAAAGGGATTAAACAAGTAACGGAATTAAATATAAAAATAGTTCATTGCATTAATAAATTTAAAACTAACAAAATCCAAACATGAGTTCCAGTAACTAAATGGAAAATATAAGAGTAGAGTGATAGAAAGGCAAACTATAACGATGAAGACTTCAATCGAAGGTAGTAGCAGCTCTCTCAATATCCAATCCAAAAGTAAAAACTAAGAATGCTAAGAACCCTATGAGAAGTAGTGTTTCTCTCTCTAGAATTCCCAAAAAACTAAAACTAAACTCAAAAATGAAAAGTAAAAGTGAAGTGTGTTTAGTCTCTGCTACACCCCTGTCTCTAGTCTGTGTTTTTTGGATTGAAACTGGGTCCAAATTAGCCTAGAAATCGCCCCCAGCGAGTTCTGATATGTGCAGCACGTGACGCTCTGTCACGCGTACGCATCGCTGGACTTCTGCGCTTGTTACGCGTTTGCGTCAGTCACGCGTACGCGTCGCTGTGAAATGCGCCAATGCGCGCGCACGCGTCAACCATGCATGCGCGTCGCTCCTCTCTTCTATTCTCTTTAGTTTCTTATGTTTCTTCCACTTTTATATGCCTCCTCTTCATCCTTTAAGCCATTCATGCCCTATAAACCTGAAAACACTTGACAAACAAATCACGGCATCGAATGGTAATAAAGGAGAGTTAAAAATTAACATTTTAAAAGCTTAGGAAGCAAGTTTTCACTCATGGAACAAAATTAGAAAGGATTTGTAAAATCATGTAGTTTGTATGAATAATGTATGAAGAATTGATAAAATCCATTCAATTTAGCACAAGATAAACCATAAAATAGTGGTTTATCATGGTGCTGAATAAACACACACTTTTTTCATTGCTTTGTTATTCCAGTGAATCACGCAAAATCCCTTCCTGCAACTAGGCTCTCTGATGCATGTAACCACAAAGATCACGCATGAACACCAATTCCCTAATCCTTACCTTACTGCCAAACACCAATATATGCAGGGCGGGCATTGTAACTAAACTGGGCCATGTGCAGTTATCAAGGGTCCAATGCATATTGACTTTAAATGTGGCTAAAAAATATTTATTCAACCAAATTTATTTCTCCTAGACCATTCTAAATAAATATTTTGACTTGCACCTCTAACCTTCTTTTCCTAATATTAGAAGCAATGGTGAGGTTTATCAAAATATTTGGATTTGTTGGTGAATTTTATGAATGCGATAGAATAGAATAATTGTTAATAACGATTTTAACGTTGTTGAAATTTAATTTTTTTTTTTAGAAAAAAATTGGTATTAACGATTTGACATTCATTAAAATTTAAAATTATAAAAATCATTAATAACGATTTAAATTGAAACAAAAGAATTTATAAAATTAAAAGTGACTCACATTGTTAATTATTATTTTTTAATTATAAAATATAGAAAGAAAACAAAAAGACCTTATCCACAAATTATATATATAAGTGACAAGATAATGACCCAGATAATGTTCTTCTATATACGGAAATAATAATAATAATAATAATAATAATAATAATAATAATAATAATAATAATCCATCTCCAACCAATAATTAAATCTAACAATATAAATGTTTAGGAGAAAGTAGATGAATAAAGGTTGACATCGTATAATGATAAAAAATGGCAAGTTGCAAGGCATAGCTATTTCTATAAAAAATTGGTATTTATAAGATTAATTGTTGGTACATTTCATCCAAAATTCAACATAGGAAATCGTCTTTCACCATTTGTTATTGTTTTTTATTTCGTTAAAAGAAATCGGTAGTGCCAAATTTTTTCACTAATTTTCAATCACTTAAATCGTTAATACATATTTCCGTCGTCTAGAAACCACATGTATATTATTATCTTAATAAACCTACATTTGAACAAGTTATATGCATATTTGAGAGCAAAACAAGTACCAAATGTTAAAGGATAATCTCAAAATCCTTCCATTATCGAATCACATAAAATCCTGTATTTACATGATATCTATAATTCTTGAACGTGTGAATCCATATCAAAGAAATAAGATAATCATTCATGCCTCCATCCTTCACGTTAACGAAATAAAATATCTTGCATATTTACCATTATTTACTTATCATATATGACTAACATAAATATATTATGTATTCCTATTTTAATTACTTTATAAATTCTTTTTAATTTTCATATGCAAAACTCACAATTTCTTAGCTGGAAACAAAATAATATCAATCATGTGTACCAACTACATGAACCATCACTATCCAACCGATGACCAATTCCACCAAAATCTAGCCTAAAAGATAAGAAATTATATATTACGAACGAAGAACAGCAAAAAACAATAAATATTTCTTAACAACTAAGAAAAAGCCACCCGCAACCAACAGAGGAAGACACATATGGCATGAATATCATGGAAACTCCAAAGATGATTGATTGGTAAAAAAATATCGGTTAAGAATTTTTAAAAATTATTTTATGAAATGGCATTGCAAGCACAAGCTTAACCAACGAAATTCCTACTATCAATTTTTAAATATATCACAACTAAGACTAAATAACCAGGAGTAGAATTTCGGATCGTTTCTCAAAGAATTAGCACAAGGTATAATTTATTGGCTAGAATTTGTCTGAGTAATTTTAGATTTGAAAAATGGAAAAACAAATGGCTATCAATTAAATCAATAAATAATAACAAGAGCTATTATGTATTTGAAATATAAGGCCTTGGTTAGGGGAGATAATTGGGGTTTCTATCCTCGTTGCTCTTCTCAAGTATGATAGTAAAGGTTCATTGCTACTACTTAGTTATCCTCTAACGATTGAAGGAAAAGTCAAGTGGTTATCACTAACTCTTATTCACAAGTCCTAGGCACTTCATAGGGAAGGACTAGAGTTGTGAAAATTGAGTTAGCCAGCAATTTCGTATCACAACTCAAGGGATCCCAATTAATCAACCCCTAAACCAAGTTGAGAGCTTTAATCATTAACATGAATGCCATTTTCAAAAACATATAATAGGAATAAATAAAAGACCTGGTAATTCTGAGAAATTAATTAAATTAAAATTGGCATGAACAACAATCAATACGAATTAAACAAGCAATAAAAAAATATGAAAATACTTCACTGCATTAATAGAATTCAAAAATAACAATATTCAAATATGAACATAAAGCAATTAAATAAAAAAGAGTAATTAAGTTATTGGAAAAGCAAACTATAGAGATGATGACTTCAATAGATGGTAGTTGCAGCTCTCTCATTATCCAATCCAATAGCAAAAACTAAGAAATCAAAAACCCTAGAGTAAAGTGTAAAATCCGGTTAATTAATGGCTAATTAACCTATAATTGAGAATTTATTCTAGAAAGTCAAAAATGTGATTTTTATGGCTAAATATGATAGAGGAGATTGAGACGAGAATTTCGGTACCAATTTTATAGAAATCAGACCAAGATTGGACCAAATAGGCCAAACCGGGCCAACTGGACCCAAAGTGGGCCCTTGGCCCAACTAAACTAAACCTAATATACTCATTTCAGCACTCTCTCTCCTCACTACACTCAAGAAACACGCTGAAATGGAGGCCATGAAGGGAAGAACACTCTCTCAAGTTCTTTCTCTCATTTGATCTTTAAACCACCATAACTTTTGATCTAGAGCTCCGGTTGCCGCACCGTTTGTGACCACACGTTCATCGCGGAGAGCTCTAAAAAACTCATACAATCAATCTTAAGGTAAGCCACGTTTTGCTCTTCGAAATTCCAGCACTTGTTTTCGAGTTTCATGGACAAAATGTTGAGATTTTGGGCTCTTTGATGTTATAGGATCCAACTCTCTTGAAGGAGAGGATTAATCTTGTCTCATTGGACCTTGGATGTGGTAAAATTCTCAACCCTAGTGTAATTTATTGTTCTATGATGTTTGGCTTAGGTTATGTATATGTGAATATTGGAGCTTGATTGAGACTTTGAAAAGCTTGAAAAGGGATTTGGTGGTAAAAATCTGTTCTTGGAGGTGTTGAGACCTAGAGAGCTTGTGGACAAGTGGTTTGGAAGTGCTCCAATTGAGTTTGGGAAATCGGCTAAGATATGGTCTTGGTTTCTCGTATCTAAAATGTAATGTGGGGGGAAATACTTAGGCTAGAGGCCCTAAGATAGGCATTGAATTGTTGATGTTGTTGAATGGTTGAGATATATGATGTGGTCATATATGTGATTATCATTATTGATGCCTTGATGGTATGATGTATGAGCAATATGCACGTTGTGATATATGCTTGATGATTGAATGAGGTTGAATTGTAGGTTAAACCATGTTGATGGTGAGTATGATTTTGGTTATGTGCAATGATGGTTAATTGGAAATGGTGTTGTTAAAAATTGGCATAAGGGAGAGTATATGATATGTAAATGTGTTTGAGTTTGAGCCACTTGGGTGAAGTGGGTTAAGATGATGGGATGGTATTTTTGTGAATTGTGGTAAAGTGTTAATGTGTGAGTTAAGGCGGCTTAATGTTGACTTTGGTATATTTTGATTGATTTTAAAGAAAAGGGATGAAATTGGCATGTTTTGATTGATTTTGAAAAGAGTTGAAAGTGGCTTGTTTTGAAAATGGCACTTTGTGGTTTTGTATGAAAACATGATTTTTGGGCATACTTTGATGGGACATAACATGGACTCCGGATCCCTGTTTTGTACCAAATTTGTTTAGAAATGAAATTGGATCCGGGATGTCCATGCCGTTCAAAAAACGGGTGAAAAACGATTTAAAATGAGGAAGTTATGTCTGTCGGAAGATTGGGGTTGAACCTGTGAATTTTGCAGCTTTTAACTTAGAAAAATTTTTAGCAGAATGACCACCCACGCGTAGACGTGCTTGACGCGTGCGCGTCGTCCTTTAGAAAAATGCCATCCACGTGTGCACGTAGCTCACGCGTATGCGTTGATGTGCTGAAATGGTTGCCCAGACATTTTCCCAAGAGTTGTGCCAGAGTTGTACTGGTTTTGTGCCTGGGGCACAAATGCACCCACGCATACACGTGGCTGACGCGTACGCGTCATTTAAATGTTTTTCAACCTACGCGTCTGCGTGAAGGACGCATACGCGTCGATGGATATCAAGGCCATCCACGCGTGCGTGTGAAGGACGTGTGCGTGTGGCCCTGTTTGCTTTCCAAAGCTGATTTTTGAGTTTTAAAAGCCAAATTTCATACTTTTAAGCCTCCGATCTCAACACTTGTGTCTTAAATCATTATGATATGCCTAGCAATGAGAAAATGAGCTAGGGGATGTGGTAACTTGCGAGTGAAGCAAGGGAAAAATGGATGATCAATGAGGATCAAAGATGATTATATGAGATGCGGAGGATGGCGGTAGAAGTGCTGTATGTGCCATGAGCCAATGGGCCAACTTGTATGTGAATTGGCTGGTTATGGATTTAACTGTGAGCTGGATGGCTGGATTATTGCCGTGTTACAGCGGAGCCATGATTATGGCTGAGTATAAATGCATATATGCTATTGAATGAATTGTGAATCCTGCACTTCCACTATCTGAGACACGAGTTTTCCTAGAAGAAAGCAGTGGCTAGCCACCACGTGCTCCAGGTGGAGACTCGAGACTCTTTGGACCCTATGTCGTCAGGGTGGCCGGACAATGTGAAAGCCTCGGATGAGCTCGCCCCCGTGAATATTACCAGTGAGGGTGATGGATATGGATCATGATTATGATCACGATTATGTTGAATATAACTCGAGTTGGGGAGACACGACAGAGGGACAGTCCAATGGTTAGCTACCAAGACTTGTCGGGTTGGCTATATAACCGACAAATGATATCATCAACCATTAGGTACAGGCATTCATCATATGCATATTATGTGAATTGTTTGAGACTGCCTATTTGACTACATATTACTTGCTACTTGTCTAAATGCCTTCTCTGTTCCTATTTGTATATCTTTTGTTTGATATAACTGTGTTTACTATATTATACTCCTGCTGGTGGTTGGGAGGTCTGAAGGAATTGGAAAGGGAAGTATTAGTTAGACTAAAGGATCTTTAGTCAGTTGCCACTTATGGTTTAGCTTGTTTATAAGCTTTGATTTTATCTGGAGGAAGATCTAAGATTGCCTTCGACTTTCCTCTAATATTACATGTTATATATGTGGGGACTATTACCATGCTGGGAACCTCTGGTTCTCACCCATACGGATTTTGTGGTTTTCAGATGCAGGACGTGAGGTTTCTCACTGAGGCATACTGGAGACTTCCGGATTAGCAAAGATCCTTTGTTCTCGGGACTCTGTCTTGGTTTTATGTTTTCTCTTGGATACTTTTATCTCCATTAAATAATACAAACTGTGATGACTCCTCTTATAGGAGGTATTGAAGTATATATATATATATTGCTATGCTCGGACCGGTTATCTTTGCAACCGGATTTTGAGTTTTGATATTCCCGTTTTTGACACTTTTTTGTATATATATAATCTCGCATTAGTTTATACTTGTTCGCTACATTACCAATCGGAGTGTTGCGCTTTTCGAGTTACAATTTTTGTTGTACCCTTTTTCTTCAAAGGCTCCTAGTTATAATCATCATTCATACTACTATACGTACTAAATTTTTATTTTAGAGGTCGTAATACCTTGCCATCTCTGAATTATAACTTAAGCATAAAACTCTGTATGGTAGGGTGTTACATTATGGTATCAGAGCAGCTCGTTCCTGTAAAGCCTGAGGGACAGACTGACCATACTTCTGTGCATTCTCTGTATGTGTGTTATGTGCTATTAATATATCTACTTGATATAGTTGGCATAAACGTTCATGAGCATGCATTTGGGACTTTGAAGCACTAAACTTCTGATATTGAGACTGATCAACTTTATATCGATCGTTTGGTGTGTAGTGGGACCAGATGGCGCCTCGTGGGCGCGGTAGAGGCCGTGGGAGAGGTCGTACTAACCATCCAGGACCGAACGCCAACTCAAATAACCTGGTAGACTTTATGGCGGTGTTGGAGAGTATGGCTACTACTTGCAGGCTACTGCTGAGGCTCTTGGGCAACAGATGAACAACCGTGGCAACGACAAAAATAGAGCTCAGGAACCAATGGAGATCAGAACTTTCTTTGTATTGGTGAACAAGTGTAGGGTTGCTGAAGGGTATGTGCAGAAGGCAGCCGCTGAGAGAGGAAGTCACAAGGGACCATTCCCACAGAACTGAGGGAAGAGCTTTGCACCTAGAGGTCCGCCTTTCAAGCGGGGAGGTTCTTTCGGAAGGCCCAACAACAACAACTCCCGAGGGAAAAGGTTTGGAAAGCAGCCTCAGAATGAGCAAGCTTGTGCTAGGTGTGGAAGTCACCATCTGGGAGCCCCGTGTAAGGCCGGGTGAGGCTTGTGCTATTCATGTGGCAAGGCGGGACATAAGGTCTCAAACTGTCCGGAAAAGAAGAAACAAGGTGCTGGGAAAGCACAGCAGACTGGTCAGCTGTTCACCACCTCAGCTATAGGTGCCGAGGGATCCGAGACACTTATCCGAGATAACTGTGAAATGGCTGGTCAAACTTTAAATGCTTTATTTAATTCGGAAGCAACACATTCATTTATTGCATTTGAAAAAGCTCATGAGTTAGGATTGAAGATTGTAGTCTTAGGCTATGACCTAAAAGTATATAATGCTACCCATGAAGCCATGGTTACTAGGCTAGGATGCCCGTGAGTTCCCTTTAGGTTCAAGCAGTGTGATTTTGTCCATAATTTAATCTGCTTGCCGATGATCTATCTTGATTTTATCTTGGGATTGGATTGGTTATCTAAGAACCTGTCCTGCTTGACTGTTCTACAAAAATAGTGTGCTTCATGCCGGAAGGTACAGAAGGACCGGTTCTGGTAAATAGTTATTACTTGAACTCTATAATGGTGAATTGTTCTGGGACCGAATGTCAGGGTATCTTGTTGTTAACTGTGGGTGTTACGGGGGATGATCAAAGATTGGAACGAATTCCGGTTGTGTGCGAGTTTCCGGAAGTGTTTCCTAATGATATTGATGAATTTCCACATAACCGAGAGGTCGAGTTTGCTATCGAGTTGGTGCCTGGGGCGGAACCAATCTCGAGTGCTCCTTATAGGATGCCATCATTGGAAATGGCCAAGCTAAAGTCTCAGTTAGAGGATTTGTTGGGTAAGAACATTATCCGACCAAGTGTTTTTCCATGGGGTGTGCCAGTGCTACTGGTAAAGAAGAAAGATGAGAGTATACGGCTCTGTGTGGATTACAGGCAGCCGAATAAGGTCACAATAAAGGATAAGTACCTGTTGCTGAGAATTGATGATCTCATGGATCAATTACAAAGAGCTGGGATTTTCTCCAAGATCAATTTGCGATCCGGTTATCACCAGATAAGGGTGCGGGATGAGGATATCCCTAAGACCGCTTTCAAGACTCGTTATGGTCATTACGAGTACACTGTAATGTCTTTTGGGTTGACAAACGCTCCTGCAGTGTATGTGGATTATATGAATAGAGTTTTCCGTCCGTTTTTGGATAAATTCGTTGTTGTCTTCATTGACGACATACTGATTTATTCCAAGACTAAAGAAGAGCATGCGGAACACTTGAGGACCATGTTGCAGATACTGAAGGAAAAGAAACTCTATGTGAAGCTGTCCAAATGTGAATTCTGGGAGAGTGAGGTGAAGTTTTTAGGACATGTAGCGAGTAAACGGGGGATAGCAGTTGATCCATCTAAGGTGGTGGCAGTGATTGAATAGAAGCAACCAATCACAGTAACTGAGATAAGGAGTTTTCTGGGCTTAGCCGGCTACTACCAGAGATTTATCAAGGGCTTTTCGCAATTAGCTTTGCCATTGACAAAGTTAACCCGCAAGGATTCACAATTTGTTTGGACTCCTGAATGTGAGGAAGACTTTCAGGCATTGAAGAAAAAGTTGACTACTGCACCTGTGTTGGTGTTACCAGAGCCGAAGAACCATTTGAGGTGTAATGTAATGCCTCACTAAAGGGTCTAGGGTGCGTGCTGATGCAGCATCGTAATGTGGTGGCGTATGCCTCACGGTAGTTGAGACCTCATGAAGTTAATTATCCTATGCACGATTTGAAACTTGCTGCAGTTGTGTTTGCCTTGAAGGTGTAGAGGCATTATCTCTATGGGGTTAAGTTCCAAGTTTTCTCTGATCATAAGAGCTTGAAGTATCTCTTTAATCAGAAAGAGCTTAATATGAGACAGAGGAAGTAGATGGAATTATTGAAGGACTACGATTTTGAGTTGAATTACCATCCAGAGAAGGCGAATGTAGTGGCGGATGCGTTAGGTAGGAAGTCATTGTATGCGGCTTGCATGATTCTTCAAAAAGAGAAGTTGCTCAAGGAATTCGGGAGTCTAAAAATTAGTGCTCGAGAAGTATCTGGAACTCTGTGTATGAGCCAATTAGGAATCTCAAGTGACTTTAAGTCCGAACTCCAAAAGGCTCATGTAAATGATGAAGCATTATGGAAGTTGTTACCGGCTATTGAGCAAGGGAAATAGTGGAGAGTGTCGGAAGATAGAGATGGGCTATGAAGATTCAACGGTAGAATCATTGTGCCGAATATTGGCACTTCGAGGCAAGATATCTTAAAGGAGGCACACAAAAGTGGATTCTCCATTCACCCGGAAAGTACTAAGATGTACCATGATTTAAAGGCAACGTTTTGGTGGCCGGGTATGAAGAATGATGTGGCGGAATATGTTTTAAAGTGCTTGTCAAAAGGTGAAGATTGAACATCAAAGACCTGCCGGTATGTTGCAATCTTTAGAGGTTCCACAATGAAAGTGGGAAAGTATTGCGATGGACTTTGTGTCTGGGTTGCCGAGGACTAGGGCTGGTTTTGATTCTGTTTGGGTAATTGTGGACCGACTGACGAAGTCAGCTCATATTTTACCCATGCGGATGGCTTACACCCTTGAGGAGCTAGCACGGTTATAGATAAAGGAAATTGTGAGACTTCATGGTGTACCTGCTACTATAATCTCTGATAGAGATCCTCGTTTCACTTCAAGGTTTTGGGGTGCATTTCAAAAAGCTTTCGGGACCTGATTAAGCTTAAGTACAGCTTACCATCCTCAAACAGATGGTCAATCTGAGAGGACGATCTAAACACTAGAGGATATGTTGAGAGCTTGTGTTTTGGACCAACCGGCGAGTTGGGTTCGATATATGCCGTTAGTGGAGTTGCATACAATAATAGCTACCATGCGAGCATTGGAATGGCTCCGTCTGAGGCCTGGTATGGGAGGAAATGTCATTCTCCGCTATGCTGGTATGAAGCTGGAGAGAAAGGCTTGTTGGGGCCGAAAATGATAGCAGAGACCACTGAACAAGTCAAGAAAATCCGAGATAGGATGCTTACTACGCAGAGTCGTCAAAAGAGTTACGCCGATCAGAGGCGGAAGCCCATGGAATTTGAGGAAGGAGACCATGTTTTCTTTAAGGTTACTCCAACCATGGGAGTAGGTAGGGCAATTAAAGCACAGAAGTTGAATCCTCGATACATTGGTCCATTTCAAATCCTGGAGAGGGTCGGATCGGTGGCGTATTGGATGGCTCTACCACCTCATCTTTCGAACCTGCACGATGTGTTTAACGTGTCGTAGCTTCAAAAGTATACTCCTGAAGCTAGCCATATGTTAGAACCTGAATCGGTTCAGTTAAGAGAATATTTGATGCTTCCAGTGGCTCCAATCAGAATTGATGATATTAGTATAAAACGGTTGCGTGGAAAAGAGGTTTCATTAGTCAAAGTGGCATGGAGTCGAGCCGGTGTTGAGGAACACACTTGGGAACTTGAGTCGGAGATGCGAACGGATTATCCACACTTATTCTCAGGTAATTGAATTTGAATTTTGTGAGCAAAATTTCCAATTAGGTGGGTAGAATATAAACTTGGTTAATTAACGGCTAATTAACCATAAATAAGAATTTATTCTAGAAAGCCAAAAATGTGATTTTTATAGCTAAATATGATAGAGGAGATTGAGACGAGAATTTTGGTACCAATTTTATAGAAATCAGACCAAGATTGGACCGAACGGGCCAAACCGGGCCAACCGGACCCAAAGTGGGCCCTTGGCCCAACTAAACTATCCAGTCAGAATTGATGATATTAGTATCAAACGGTTGTGTGGAAAAGAGATTTCATTAGTCAAAGTGGCATAGAGTCGAGCCATTGTTGAGGAACACACTTGGGAACTTGAGTCGGAGATGCGAACGGATTATCCGCACTTATTCTCAGGTAATTGAATTTGAATTTTGTGGGCAAAATTCCCAATTAGGTGGGTAGAATGTAAAACCTGGTTAATTAACGGCTAATTAACCCATAAATAAGAATTTATTCTAGAAAGCCAAAAATGTGATTTTTATAGCTAAATATGATAGAGGAGATTGAGACGAGAATTTTTGTACCAATTTTATAGAAATCGGACCAAGATTGGACCGAACGGGCCAAACCGGGCCAACCGGACCCAAAGTGGGCCATTGGCCCAACTAAACTAAATCTAATACACTCATTTCAGCACTCTCTCTCCTCACTATACTCAAGAAACACGCTGAAATGGAGGCCATGGAGGGAAGAACACTCTCTCAAGTTCTTTCTCTCATTTGATCCTTAAACCACCATAACTTTTGATCTACAGCTCCGATTCCCGCACCATTTGCGGCCACGTGTTCACCATGGAGAGCTCTAAAAAACCCATACAATCAATTTTAAGGTAAGCCACGTTTTGCTCTTCAAAATTCCAGCCCTTGTTTTTGAGTTTCATGGACAAAATGTTGAGATTTTGGACTCTTTGATGTTATAGAACCCAACTCTCTTGAAGGAGAGAATTAATCTTGTCTCCTTGGACCTTGGGTGTGGTAAAATTCTCAACTAACGACTAATTTGTTGTTCTATGATGATTGGGTATTGAGATGTTATGTATGGGTATGGTGATTATGGCTTATGTTGTGTATATATGAATATTGGAGCTTGATTGAGACTTTAAAAAGCTTGAAAAGGGATTTGGTGGTAAAAATCTGTTCTTGGAGGTGTTGAGACCTAGAGAGCTTGTGGATAAGTGGTTTGGAAGTGCTCCGATTGAGCTTGGAAAATTGGCTAAGGTATGGTCTCGGTTTCTTGTATCTAAAATGTAATGTGGTGGAAAATACTTAGGCTAGAGGCCCTAAGATAAACATTGAATTGTTGATGTTGTTGAATGGTTGAGATATATGATGTGGTCATATATGTGATTATGATTATTGATGCATTGATGGTATGACGTATGAGCAATACGCATGTTGTGATATATGCTTGATGATTGATTGAGGTTGAATTGTGGGTGAAACCATGTTGATAGTGAGTATGATTTTGGTTATGTGCAATAATGGTTAATTGGAAATGGTGTTGTTAAAAATTAGCATGAGGAAGTGGGTTAAGATGATGTGATGGTGTTTTTGTGAATTATGGTAAAGTGTTAATGTGTGAGTTGAGGCAGCTTAATGTTGACTTTGGTATATTTTGATTGATTTCAAAGAAAATGGATGAAATTGGCATGTTTTGATTGATTTTGAAAAGAGTTGAAAGTTGCTTGTTTTGAAAATGGCACTTTGTGATTTTGTATGAAAACATGAGTTTTGGGCATACTTTGATGGGACATAACATGGACTCTGGATCCCCGTTTTATGCCAAATTTATTTAGAAATAAAAGTGGATCTGGGATGTCAATGCCGTTTGAAGAACGGGTGAAAAAAGATTTAAAATGAGGAAGTTATGTCCGTCGGAAGATTGGGGGTTGAACTTGTGAATTCTGCAGCTTTTAACTTAGAGAAAAATTTTTAGCAGAATGACCACCCACGCGTAGACGTGCTTGACACGTGCTGTTCGTTCTTCAGAAAAACGCCATCTACGCGT
Source organism: Arachis duranensis (assembly GCF_000817695.3). Lineage (NCBI taxonomy): Eukaryota > Viridiplantae > Streptophyta > Magnoliopsida > Fabales > Fabaceae > Arachis > Arachis duranensis. The sequence goes on along the minus strand of NC_029774.3, from coordinate 78,729,509 downwards.
GCGCGTGGCTCACGCGTACACGTCGATGTGCTGAAATGGTTGGCCAGCCATTTTCCCGAGAATAATGCCAACGTTGTGCCGGTTTTGTGCCTGGGGCACAAATGCACCCGCGCATACACGTGGCTGATGCGTACGCGTCGTTTGGATGTTTTTCAACCCACGCGTCCGCGTGAAGGACGCGCGCGCGTGGCCTTGTTTGCTTTCCAAAGTTGATTTTTGAGTTTTTAAAGCCAAATTTCATACTTCTAAGCCTCCAATCTCACCATTTGTGTCTTAAATCATTATGATATGCCTAGCAATGAGAAAAAGAGATAGGAGATGTGGTAACTTGTGAATGAAGCAAGGGAAAAATGGATGATCAATGAGGATCAAAGATGAGATGCGGAGGATGGAGCTAGAAGTGCTGTATGTGCCATGAGCCGATGGGCCAATTGTTTATGAATTGGCTGGTTATAGACTTAACCGTGAGTCGGATGGCTGGATTATTGCTGTGTTACGGCGGAGCCATGATTATGGCTAAGTATAAATGCATATATGCTGTTGAATGAACTGTGAATGCTGCACTTCCACTATCGGAGACACGAGTTTTTCTGGAAGAAAGTAGTGGCTAGCCACTACGTGCTCCAGGTGGAGACTCGAGACACTTTTGACCCTATGTTGTCAGGGTGGCCGAGTACTGTGAAAGCCCCGGATGAGCTCACCCCCGTTAATATTCACCAGTGAGGGTGATGCATATGGTCATGATTATGATCACGATTATATTGAGTATAACTCGAGTTGGGGAGACACGACAGAGGGACAGTCCAATGGTTAGCTACCAGGACTTGTCGGGTTGGCTATATAACTGACAGATGATATCATCAGCCATTAGGGACACGCATTCATCATATGCATATTATGTGAATTTTTTTAGACTGCTTATTTGACTGCATATTACTTGCTACTTGTCTAAATGCCTTATCTGTTCCTATTTGTATATCTCTTGTTTGATATAATTATGTTTGCTATATTATACTCCTGTTGGTGGTTGGGAGGTCTAAAGGAATTGGAAAGGGAAGTAATAGTTAGACTGAAGGATCTTTAGTCAGTTGCCACTTATGGTTTAGCTTGTTTATAAGCTTTGATTTTATCTGGAGGAAGATCTAGGATTGTCTTCGGCTTTTCTCTAATATTACATGTTATATATGTGGGGACTGTTACCATGCTGGGAACCTCTGGTTCTCACCTATGCGGATTTTGTGATTTTCAGATGCAGGACGTGAGGTTTCTCGCCGAGGCATACTGGAGACTTCCGGATTAGCGAAGATCCTTTGTTCTCGGGACTCTGTCTTGGTTTTATGTTTTCTCTTGGATAATTTTATCTCTATTAAATAATACAAACTGTGATGACTCCTCTTATAGGAGGTTTTGGAGAATAGGTTTTCTGTATTGTGTCCCTTTGGGTTTCCTTTGGGGTTTTCTTTTCTTATTATATGTATATATTGCTATGCTCGGACCGGTTATCTCGCAACCGAATTTTGAGTTTTGATATTCCCATTTTTGACACTCTTTTCTATATATATAATCTCGCGTTAGTTTATCCTTGTTCGCTACGTTACCGATTGGAGTGTTGCGCTTTTCGAGTTACGATTTTTGTTGTACTCCTTTTCTTCAAAGGCTCCTAGTTATAATCATCATTCATACTATTATACGTACTAAATTTTTATTTTAGAGGTTGTAATACCTTGCCATCTCTGAATTATGGCTTAAGCATAAGACTCTGTATGGTAGGGTGTTACATAAAATATCTATTTCTCTCTCTGGAATTTAAAACTAAAAACTAAATCTAAGTGAAAATTGGAAGTGTCCTCAGTCTCAGCTACACCCCTGCCTCTAGTATGCGTTTTTGGGCTTAAAATTGGGTCCAAATCAGCCTAGAAATCGTCCCCAGCAAGTTTTGATAAGTGCGGCACGTGATGCTCTGTCATGCGTACACGTTGACCACGTGTACGCGTCACTGGACTTCTGTGCTTGTCACGCGTACGCGTTGGTCACGCATATGTGTCGCTACAAAATGCTCCAAATCACGCGCATGCTTTGGTTTCTTGTGTTCCTTCCATTTTAATATGCTTCATCTTCATCCTTTAAGCCATTCATGTCCTGTAAACTTGAAAGCATTTAACAAACACATCACGGCATCGAATGGTAATAAGGGAGAATTAAAAATAAACAATTTTAAAGCTTAGGAAGCATGTTTTCAATCATAGCACAAAATTAGGAAGAAAAAAAAATATGAAATTTACATGAATAAGTGTGAGAATAGTTGACAAAACCCACTCAATGTAGTCCAAAATATATCATAAAATAGTGGCTTATTACTGATATGACATTAGATAAACTAATCTAGCAAGATAAACATTACTACTACTAAGTAAACAATATAATAACACAACTCCAAGATGACCAGAAAGAGAATGGAAGTAAATTACATAGCAACTGTTGGGGTGGACTCCGTGGCAACTCAAACGATCTAGGAATCGTCCAACACCTCGTTGAACATTTCAACCTGGTTCATTAAGTCCTCCTTCTCCTCCTCTAACCTCTTGATTCGCTGTCTAAGAGAATCAATCTCAAAGCTAACCGCTTCCTCAGCATTTTGCTGCATTCGATCTAAAATGCAATAGTTGTAGTCAATGATCGAATGACCAGTTGCGTTCAACAACTTCTCCAACATTATGAACGATGCCTCTTATCGACCACCCCGCATGTTTGACGTTATGGGCCCGCAGGCTACCAGATCTAGACCCAACGACTTATCACGGAGAATGATCATATACCCGAACATGACATAGCTCTCCGTTGATGCTGTCTCTTGCTGCACATACATAGGATCTCCGATACCGAAGAATGAACATGCTCGGAGTAGCATCAATTCCATGTCCTCAACATGAACAAAACCTAACTGCTGCTTCCTTACCACTATGTCGCCACCACTGCCGTCGGCTCTGCTACTGCTACTTCTTTGGTTGACATTGAGTGGGCAAAAAATAACCCTCTCTAGTAATCGTGAGGGCTTCGGTGACAGAGACCCCACAATCCTCCTGTGCCTTGAACAACTACCGTCTCTCTTTAACGGTTCACCACGCATCCATTGCTCTGCCTCGGCCAGCACATTAAAACCTTTGTATTCGTTGCCACTGAAACCTTCAACTTGCTTCCTGCAATCTTCCCATTTGTCGTATACTCCAGGAATGAATCCCTTTCTCACAACATAGTAAGAAAATCTCCCTAACTCCATTAAACCACTGAAACAAGCTTTCAATGGAGAAACAGCCTTTTACCAACACACAACACCTTTTATCAGAGTTTTCTTCATGACTTAAATGATTCTTTTGCCTCTAATTAGCTATGCAGTGAAAATACGTATTATCACTTCAAAATGTCTCATCCTATCTTTCCATTAATCTAACTTACCAGTTTCTAATGCCAGCGATTTGACATCTTACTAGACTCCACTTTTACCAAAATCACCTTGCCAAAACTATGTTCAAAGAATTTCAATGATAGATATTAGTATCTTAATATATATTAGAATATTGGAAATTTTTAGCGGACCCTTTCATAAATATGGGATTAGTACCCTTTTATTATTTGATCAATTGTTATTGGAAGAATTTATTTATCAAATTAACTTTTTAATCTTTTTAACTTAAACTAAATTACCATGTGTGCCTTTAAATTAAAGTTTATAAATGAGACTTTTTATATAGAGTAAAGTATTGTTTTTGTCCCCAACGTTTGGGGTAAATCTTATTTATGTCCCTAACGTTTAAATCGTTCTATTTGTATTTCTAACGTTTATAAAAGTGATTTAATGTTATCCTACTATCAATTATACTAACAAATCAGATTATATTTTTCAATTATTCTTACTTAGATGTATCCATTTTCAATTAGGTCTCACTTGGATGTATTTGATTTTAATATTATACCCACTATTTGTGTTTAGATTCAATTATGTTCCTAAAAAAGTGAATTATGTAAATGTTGTAGGAATTAATTTCAACTTTTGATGAGCTATTTTTCGGAGTGGATCATCGATTCTATCCCAGACATTTGTATTCTAACATTAAGAAGAGATTTTTAAAACTCAAACTAAAGCGTTCATGATGTGTAGTTGACGGCAGGATAACATTGAATCACTTTTACAAACGTTAGGGACACAAATAGGACGATTTAAACGTTAGGGACACAAATAGAATTTACCCCAAACGTTGAGGACAAAAACGATACTTTACACTTTTATAAAATACGTTTTTAAAACTTGATTGTCGTGAACACGGAATTTGTTTTAGCGTGATTTATATTTACCCATTTTTATTTTAAAATGCATTATAGAAAAACAAATATTGTTTTATTACTTATAGTATTTAAAATCGCTTTTGGATGACCGTTATTAAAAAAAGATAGCAACTCAAATAATTTTTTTCACATAATCCTATTACTTTATCTATATTTGAACAGACCTTATTAACTCATTCTATAATAAAATTAATATTTACCCATCAAATTAAAAATATTATATAAAAAATACCAACATATATTTTATATTTAAAAAGAATTATGTCTAAACTAATACTTTAACGCGTTAATGTAGATAATTATTAAATTAAAGGTAAAAACACCAATAATATACATCAAAATAAAATCTTATACATATCCAGATAAAAATTAGGAAAAAAATGAACAAAGTCAGGTAAAAATGACAAAAAGCTTCCTAAAAATCAAATGTAAAAAGAATGTAGTAAATGAAAAAAAATATTTCATGCGACCCAAGAAACAAGAATTTGAAAAAATATTAACATACATCATAAATCAGAATAATAAAACAAAAATAACAAAAAAATTAATTATCATATAAATATAATCAAAAATAAAAAAATTTATTAAAAAAACTGCTGCAAATTTTATAATCTCAAAATCTAAAATTATTCTACAATTTTTCTAGTACTCTCAGTTACTCTTTCTTTTAGTATTACATTTAACAATAAACCTTCATTATTTATGACTCTTTTATTACTTATGGTTTATTTTTAATTAATTAAAATGGTTATGATTTAAAATTTCAAAACAAAATATAAAATTATGAAATACTGCATTTGAAAAACTAACCATTCTAATTTAAATTGTATGTATATGAAAGTACTACTGGTAGTAAATCTCTAACCAACAATAAACAACCTTTTAGGATATACTCATAATTAATTCTATATTTATTTACATAAAAAGATGAAAAGAAAAAACTATTTTTATTCATTACGTTCAGTAAAAAATCAAATTCAAATTAAATTAGGTAGATAAATCTGCTACAGGTCCATAGTAAAAAATTATACTCTTATCACTCATCCTGATATACTAAAAGTATTTCAAAAATATCTCAAGCTGTGATTATCCAAATGACTTAGTTTATGATTTGTTTGAAAGCTAACTCAATTATCTATAAATTTATGTCTAATAGCTATTTGCAAATTTCAAACGTAGAAAATGTTATAGGACTTGCAAAGTGATTATTCAGATTAGACATTTCACATAAATGCAAATTAGATTCTCCTAACACAATCTGTACATACTTAAGAGCTGTTTGAATCATTCCTTTCTCGTTCTATTCCCTTTTCTCTATACAAGGTATTCTTGGTAACTTATCCTCTCTACCATCTATTATCTCTATAAATCGTCATTCATATACTTTCTCCATTATAAAAAAAATCATTATCTCTTCTCACTTCCTTACTCTCACTCTAAATATCCTGCCAAAGTATTCACAACGTCCACTCATATATTGTTCACGAAGATATTCTTTCGAATTATGCAAACTATGGAATATAGAAATTCTTTGTATCCAGTCAACGATTCATACATACATCAAAACATACATAAAGTCTAAGTCATGAAAAAAGTTTCTCTTCGCTAACAAATCGCATTTATTTGCATCAGAATAGGAGCTTCACTCGAGGTAGGGGCTTTTATGCTAATTTTTATGTCATATCTTGAATATTTTTTTAATATAAGTGTTAGCAGTATATGCCATGATATAATGTCTCTTTCCTTCATATGCATTAGGTATTATAATAACAATCTTACGTGGATTAAAGTACTGAAGGAATTATCCTTCGGTAAGGGAAGGTGACTCCCAAACACAAGATACTCAATATGATCTTTCGTTAAAAGAAGGTGATCGAATCAATATGATCGTACGGTAAGGAAAGATCATCCGCAACCTTTAATGATAAAAACCATCTTTAAGGGGAAGGGGTCTTTCATTAATTTTATATAGTAATATATCTTTCTTGACATAACTCCCTTGTTTGTTAGCATACCCATTTTTTTATGTTAGTGCCTTCAGATCCACTTATATTTTTCAACTAGCAACCATTCTAATAAAAACTAGTAATTCAGTAATTTTACATATATAAATTATTTTATACAAAGATTTCATATTATTTTAAAATTTTCGTAAGATTTTGAATATCTACAACCAATATAATTCAAATAATGCTTAACCTTATTTAACATTAGGGTGTTACAAGAAAATTACCTTTTATAAAAAAATAAAGTAATATTATTAAATTTTAAATACATTTTAAACATGTTCAATATTTTAATTTTTTTATAAACTCTATCCAAATGTAAAATTATTTTTATCTATTAAAAAATTTCTTTTAAACAATAATTAAAAATACTTTTTTTAAACCAATCCAAACTTAGTCTTACTGAATTTAACATAAAATTAAAATATTTACAAATTATGTATATTTCCTAAAACTTAATGCTTTAATTATATCTTTACATTATATATCTTAATTTTGTGCTAAATAAGTAACTATGTAATTCTATAAATATATGTTCTAATTCAAGTGTTTACATTATTTTTTAATTTGTACATACTGTATGCAAAAGTATTTTACATAGTCCTCTAAATGTATGAATTCGATTGAATGGTCATATACAGTTTTTTATAATGCTTTGTGTTGAACATCATTGGGGTAAGCATCGAATTCGCAGTCTCCGTTTCAGTTTTCTTGAGTAATTCAGATGCATATTTGGTTTGTGAAATATGGACATTACCTGTACACAAATATGAAGCTTCCAAACCTAAAAAATAACTAAACTTATCCATATCCTTTAACGGAAAAATATCGTTTCATCAGTCATGAACTGAGGCAGAATTTTGGAGCTGTATAGATGATCTTCTATCGAGAAGTTCTGAATTATTAATATTACCGTGTGTCTTTGTGTTATAATTGTCTTGTGTGAGTTTATCTGAGATAGGCGAGAAGGTCTTTTTGAAAGAGTCAGAGAAGATAATCTTCATGATAAAGATAAACAAGATTATAGGCTTCGATACTATAAAAGGGGAATTGAAAACCCTATAGAAAAATTTTTCAGTGAACCAATGAAAAAAAAATTAAGCAACAGAGAATTCTTGGAAAGAGAATATTTTTTGAGAAATATAAAAACAATGAATTCTATTGAAAATGTAAAATCAAAAACACAATCTCACTACACATTTGTATTCCTCACTGCTATTTATAATATCCACCAAACAGTTCTCTCAATAGTATGCATTACATTTAAACTTATATTTGTATTAATGAAAGAAGTGATCTATCAACAAATCAATTGGTCACAACAATGATATATGACTATTAAGTACATAAATACCGAATATTTTTGAAGTAATTTTTAATATTTTAATATTAATAAACCTTAATTTGTTGGATAAATAAATAATTTTATAATAACATAATATAAATATTAAACACAAACTTACGAAAATTGGTATTAATTTATACATCTTAAATATAAAATTTAGTAACTAAGTTTATACCATTACTAAATTCTCAAATTTTAACTCTATCTCAAAATGTTTTATAAAGCATAAATCCTTAATAAATAAGTGATTCTATAATATTATAAATTTAATTACAAAAGAATTCTTTGAAATAAATTCAACTAATATTTGTTAAATAAAAAAAATATGATATGTATGTATGTATGTGTGTAATAATATAACGTTACACCTAAACCTTTAACCCTAATCATAAGTCTTTTACATTTACATCCCTAATCATAAGTCTTTCACATTAAAATTTATCTTATGAATAATTAATTAAGTAATATTATGTACAATTTACAAAATATATCAAAATAAAAACGATAACTATGTCATAGCGTAGTTATAATCAAAATAAGTAATCATAATTACATATACATTGAATATTGTTAGAAGGGTACGTAAAAATATAATAATCAATATATCTATTACTTATTATATAATTATCCAAACAATATAAACAATACATTTATTTTATTTATTAATTAAAAAGCTTACAAAGGACTAATTTTTATATCCGTTTATTAATATATTTAACAAAAAAATATTAACTGTTTCATTTAATAATATTATAATTCAAATAAAATTAATTCACTTTAACATACCAACGCCATATACTATATGGCCTGCCTTTTCTATTGTTAGCATATGAAAAATGGGTTACTACCCAAATTTATTTCTAAAAGATTATCGATTTTTAAATTAGTTTTTAAATAATTTTTTTAGTCATATTAGTCCTTGAAAGATAAAACGTAAGTTAAATTGGTCCTTCCATTAGTTAGATAATGACGTGTCACGTGAAGTGCCACGTGACACCAGATGATTGGTTGACGTGTCAAGTTAGTGACACCTAACACACCACAGATCACTTGATATGTAAAAAAGATGTTTATAATCAAAATAGTCCCTGAAAGTCCAAACGTAAATCATTTTCATCCCTAAAATTTAAAAAATTAATCAAATTAATCCTTATATGATTTTTTTATTTTTTATAGTATTAAATTTAAAATATTTTTTATAGTACTAATTTTAATATTATTTTTAGACTTTAATAAATAAAATTCTCTTTACATAAAATAATAAAAATAGTTAAATTATTATAAAAATTATTTTACCATTTATATTTTAAAGTTTTACATTTTTAATTGTAAGTTTTTTATATAGTAAAATTTTTTATTTAAATGAGTTTATCAAATTATTGTTCATTAAACTCAAAAAAAAATTAATATTCCACTATAATTGCCATCGAAAGGATTTACTTTCACAAAACTATAACTTGATGAAGAAAATATATATATACTACTAATAAGCACTTTTAATTTAGTCTTTAGATGAAATATTTTTTAAAATATATAGCATTATGTCATGATCATCAGGAAAGTTTCTTGTAATAGATAATGATGAGATTAATTAATTTACTCAAAGGGAGTTAATATAGTGAGAGTGGACTAATGAAGAGTCGTAACACAAATGTAGGGCAAATAGAAAAATAATACTAGTCATCTACCATTAAAAAAAAATTTGTGTTAAGGCTATTAGCAGTATACCTTTGTAGAAATGTGGCAGAAGATCATTCATATCTTCATAACATCATCAACAACTCGCATCCAAAACTTAAACACTTAGTTAAGAGCTTACAAGAAAACAGCTTCGGCCAATCGACCTCTAAATATCTCTCTAAATATCTTTAATTTAATTTTAATTTTAAATTAAACAATAATATAAATTAAAATTTTAAAAAATTTAAAATATTTAAATTTTAAAATAACTACTAAATTAGTTAGTAAAATTTAAAATATTAAATTTTTAAATATATTTTTATTATCTTATATAAAGAGAATTTTGTTTATTAAGGTTTAAAAATAATATTAAAATTAGTACTATAAAAAAATATTTTAAATTTAATATTATGAAAAAAATTATATAAGGACTAATTTGATTAATTTTTAAAATTTTAGGGATGAAAATGATTTACGTTTGGACTTTCAGGGACTATTTTGATTATAAATATCTTTCTTACATGTTAAGTGACACGTGGCATGCTTGGTGTCACTGACCTGATGCGTCAACTGATGAGCGGATATTTTATACGCTTTTTGGGGGTAATTTCATGTAGATTTTAGTATGTTTTAGTTAGTTTTTAGTATAATTTATTAGTTTTTAGGCAAAATTCATATTTCTGGACTTTACTATGAGTTTGTGTATTTTTCTGTAATTTCAGGTATTTTCTGGCTGAAATTGAGGGAGCTGAGCAAAAATCTGATTTAGGCTGAAAAAGGACTGTTGATGCTGTTGGATTCTGACCTCCCTGCACTCGGAATGGATTTTTTGGACTTACAGGAGTCCAATTGGCGCGCTCTTAATTAGGTTCGAAAGTAGACATCTAGGGCTTTCTAGCAATATATAATAGTCCATATTTTGCGCGAAGATAGACGACGTAAACTGGCGTTCAACGCCAGTTCCATGTTGCAGTTTGGCGTTCAGCGCCAGAAACAGGTTGCAAGTTGGAGTTCAACGCCAGAAACAGGTTATAACCTGGCGTTCAACTCCAGAAATAGCACAGTCACGTGAGAAGCTTAAGTCTCAGCCCCAGGACATACCAAGTGGGCCCCAGAAGTAGATTTCTGCACTATCCATCCTAGTTTACTCATTTTCTGTAAACCTAGGTTACTAGTTTAGTATTTAAACAACTTTTAGAGATTTATTTTGGATCTCATGACATTTTTAGATCTGAATTTTATACTCTTTGACGGCATGAGTCTCTAAACTCCATTGTTGGGGGTGAGGAGCTCTGCAGCGTCTCGATGAATTAATGCAATTATTTATGTTTTCCATTCAAACATGCTTGTTCCTATCTAAGATGTTCATTCGCGCTTCACTATGAAGAAGGTGATGATCCGTGACACTCATCACCATGCTTAATCCATGAACATGTGCCTGACAACCACCTCCATTCTACATTAGATTGAATGAGTATCTCTTAGATTCCTTAATCAGAATCTTCGTGGTATAAGCTAGAATTCATTGGCAGCATCCTTGAGAATACGGAAGGTCTAAACCTTGTCTGTGTTATTCTGAGTAGGATTCAAGGATTGGATGAATGTGACGAGCTTCAAACTCGCGATTGTTGGGCGTGATGACAAACGCAAAAGAATCGATGGATTCTATTCTGACATGATCGAGAACCGACAGATGATTAGTCGTGCTATGACAGAGCATTTGGACCATTTTCACTGAGAGGATGGGAAGTAGACATTGACAACGGCGATGCCCTACATACAGCTTGCCATGGAAGGAGCTTTGCATTTATGAAAGTGAGAAAGCATTATGTTGCAGGAATTCAGAGGACAAAGCATCTCTAAAACTCCAACATATTCTCCATTACTGCATAATAAGTATTTATTTCATGCTCTTTTACTTTTTACAATTGAAACTAAAAATTATTATTGATATTATATCCTGACTAAGAATAATAAGATAACCATAGTTTGCTTCAAGCCAACAATCTCCGTGGGATTCGACCCTTACTCACGTAAGGTATTACTTGGATGACCCAGTGCACTTGCTGGTTAGTTGTGCGAAGCTGTGAGAAATAGTCCATTAATATTGGCATACACAATTTCGTGCACCAAGTTTTTGGCGCCTTTGCCGGGGATTTTTTGAGTTTGAACAACAGACGGTGAATCTTGTTGCTTAGATTAGGAAAAATTAGTCCTTTTGGTTTAGAGTCACTAGAATTGCATCTTTTATTATCCCTTTTAAAAACTTTTTTCAAAAATATTATTTTTCTTTATTAATTTTTTAGTTCTTCTGTGAAGTTTAGTGTCATGTTTTAATTTTGGTGTCAATTGTATGCTTTTCTTTGTCTTTCAATTTTTGAATTGCATGTTCTTTGTTTTTCCTTGATCTTCAAATTGTTCTTGTCAATTTTTCTTATTTGATCTTTGGTTTTTCTTGTTTTGTGTGTTTTCGTATTTTTCTTGTGCTTTTTCAAAATATTAGTTTTCAAAAATATATTTTTTAGATACAATATTAAAACACGTTACATTTATAGCTCAGTTGGCTAAAGCGTTGGCTTATGTTCTTGGCAATTGGGTATCTTCCTTTTAAAACTTTTTTCAAAAATAATTTTTCTTTGATTAAATCTTGTGCCAAACTTTAAGTTCTTTGATTAAATCTTGTGCCAAACTATAAGTTTAGTGTTTTCTTGTTAATCTTTCTTTAATTTTCGAAAATTTTATTGTGATTTTCTAAAAATTTTAAGTTTGATGTTCTTTCTTTTGTTCTTGTTGTTCTTGTGAGTCTTCAAAGTGTTCTTGAATCTTCTTTGTGTTTTGATATTAAAATCTTTAAGTTTGGTGTTCCTTGGTGTTTTCCCTCCAAAATTTTCGAAAACAAGGAGCATTAGATCTAAAACTTTTTAAGTCTTGTGTCTTTTGTGTGTTTATCTCTTTCATCATAAAATTCAAAATTCAAAAAAATATCTTTTCTAACTATTTTTAAGCTACTTTTTCGAAATTTTTTTTAAAAATTTCAGATTTCAATTTCAAAATTTTTCAAATCTTATCCTTTTAAGATTTTAAAAAAATAATAGTATTTTATTATCTTTTTCAAAAGTATCCTAACCACTTTCTCTCTCCTCAACTTTTTCAAAAATCTTCACAAAATATTTTAAAATTTTTTATTTTTATTTCGTTTTTATTTTATTTTATTTTATTATTTTGAAAATAAATTTTTATATATAATATAATAAATAATATTTACATCCATATCATCTCCTTTACTCCAACATGGACATAAGTGGAAATGAACAATCCAGAAGGACTCTGGGATCATATGCTAACCCCACTACTACTTCATATGGGAATAGTATATGTATACCCTCCATTTGAGTTAGTAGTTTTGAGTTGAATTCTCAGGTCATTATCATGGTGCAGCAAAGTTGCCAGTATTCCGGTCTTCCACAAGAAGAACCTACAGAGTTTCTGGCACAGTTTTTACAAATTACTGACACAGTACATGATAAGGAGGTAGATCAGGATGTCTACAGGCTATTACT
>NC_029774.3:78706512-78713823 GCF_000817695.3 Arachis duranensis | reverse complement strand
CCACTCAATTAAATACAATATAAACCATAAAATAGTGGTTTATCAACCTCCCCACACTTAAACATTAGCATGTCCTCATGCTAAGCTCAAGGAGACAAAATAAATGAGTAGGGAAAGGCAAGACTCATGCAATGCAACCTATGAATGTGAATTCAACTACATGCTAAAATGATTCTACCTACTTGGTGAAAAAGTAAATAAATCTTTCAAGAATAATTATGAACTAGATTTCACTAATTCAAATCACAAAATATAATACAAATAACTTGCAAGAAGAAGATAGCTCATGAAAGCAGGGAACATAGAATTAAGCGCTGAACCCTTACTTGGTGGTGTATATCATTCTAACTCTTAAGTGTCTAGGGTGAATTCTCTCAATTCTCTACTAATCATGCTTTGTATAGCTTACTCTTCATCTAACAATCAACAAAAATTTAATGCACCAATACACAAACCAAGAGGTATTTTAAGGTAGTAATGGGGTTAAGGTCAAGGTAGGATTGTATTTGGCCAAGTGGATTAAAATCTGAATCCTTAATTAACATAAACTTTCCACCTAACTTAAGACAATCTATTTAATTAAAATACAAAATCTAACTTCCCATTAACTGTGATTTCCACATGTTCATGCATCCTAAAATTGAGTTTAGTACCAACACTCACTTTGGGGCATTTTGTCCCTTTTTATTAATTGCTCTTTTCTTTTTCTTTTTCACTTTTTTTCTTTTTTTTTTTATTTTTTTCTCAATGCATATGATTAAAGTATTGAATGCAATAATATGTGCTCAACCATTATTTTGCACATTTTCACTAAAATATACAACACCCAATTATTCAAACCAAATATTTTCAAACCCAACTTCTCCACACTTAAATCATGAGCACTTTTACTAGTCTAAGCTAACCAAGGATTCAAATTAAGGACATTATTATTTTCTGCTTAGAGTTAGTAATGAGCTAAAGTAAAGAACAGATGGGTATATTAGGCTCAAATTGGTTCGCAAAGGATAATGAAAGGGTAAGGCCATATGGGTATGTAAGCTTAGTGAAACAAGGGCCTCAATCATATCAGTGCATACATACATCAAACAATGGAAATATAGAATTAAGCAAGACAAAGATCACAATTTTAGAGAGAAAAACACACATCAAAAATAAAATATTGGTTGATAAAATGCAACCAATCAAATAGGCTCAAAATCTCATTGGTTTTGTGTGTTCGAGCTTTAAACCATGTTCCAAAATAAGATTTCTTCAAACAAGTTTTTCAAAAAGTTTTATTCAAATTAGTGAAATACTATAAAAATTTCTTGAAAAAGAAAATATTACTTTAACCAAGTAGTAAAATATGCACAAAAACAAACATGCAATCAAACATGCAAATGCAACAATGAAAAACAAAAATTGGTGTTGAGAAGGGACTAACTAACCCGTGGAGATCGGTATCGACCTCCCCACACTTAAAGATTGCACCGTCCTCGGTGCATGCTGAGATGTACAGGTGGGCGGGTGCTGTGGTTCCTCAGCTGATGCTCGTTGTAGAGTCTTTCTCTGTACTCTTCCCGGTGGCCAGCCTGAAAAAGGGAGAAGAGAAAGGGACATGAAGTCAAAGGGACAAAGCAAAGAGGAGGGCGGTACGAGTGATAATCATGCCAAGTAAGAAAAATAGTGAATAAAAGGCATGGTCGCGATTCCATGTGATCAGTTCATCAATGGAAATATAGCAAGGCATGGGGAGTATTCGATGCAAGATGTTTATTAGCATGCCGGCAAGGGCATGAGTAGCATAGATCAAGCATCAAAAGTCTAGATGTATTATTAGTCGTGAGAAACTAACAATAACGTTTGTATTGATAGTTATATTTAATTAATAAAATAGTAAAGGGAATTTGTGAAAAGCAAGCATTGAATAATAGAATAGAATAATGTAGAAAAGTGCATGATGCCATACGGGCGTTTTCACAAACACATAGCATGCATGGTAAATAAGCTATTTGAAAGTATTAAATTGAACATGCAAGCAACCCTTTAAAAAGTAATATATAATTGTCAAATAATCCACAAAAATATAGAAAAAACAATGACCCAAATAAAATTCCAACACCAATGAAAATAATGCAATGAATGAAAGTATGCAATTAAGTAAAAGAAAATGAAAGATAAAAAGAATGAGAAGGAAAAGAAGGGAAGAAGAAGTAAGTAAGAAAGGAGGGAGGAAAAATTAGGATTGGGGAAGAGAAAGATAAGATATTTTGGCAATTTAGGTTGAGCTGTGCGGCGCAGGCAACGCGGCCGCGTGGGGTACGCGTTCGCGTGATTGCACTTTTAATTCAGTTGACGCAGTCGCGTATGTCACGCGGTCGCGTAACCCATGTTATGCTTCTGGCGCGAGTGCAGCCTCGCGCCTGCACAACTCTCTGTTCGAATTTATATATTTGCCAAATTCGGGGTGACGCGATCGCGTGGGGCATGCGATCGCATGAGTGGGCTTCAGAAAGGAATGACGCATACGCGTCGGCGACGCGATCGCGTGATAGGAATTGTGCGTCCAGCACCAATCCAGCACCACTCTCGCACAATAATTCGTTGTGCACCCTTTTTACGTCGACAATCAGGGCACGCGGCCGCGTGGGTCACGCGGTCGCGTGGGAGGCCATTATTCCCATGTGACACAGACGCGTCGGCGACGCGGTCGTGTGGGTCGATTTGTGCCTCTGGCACGCCTCCAGCCACGCTCCAGCGTGACTCTCTGTTCAACTTTCTTTTCTTCATAACGCACTGGTGACGCGGACGCGTCAGCGACACTGCCGCATCGCTTGCGTAAAATTTTTTTATGCAATATGCAGAATGCAATGCTTAATATGAATTCTATGCATGATTCCATGTTCAATGAAATTTCAAAAACAAACAAAACATACTAGAATTAAAACTGAAAAGGGACGATCATACCATGGTGGGTTGTCTCCCACCTAGCACTTTTAGTTAAAGTCCTTAAGTTGGACATTTGGTGAGCTCTTTGTCATGGTGGCTTATGCTTGTACTGATCCAGGAATCTCCACCAATGTTTGCAATTCCAATATCCTTCGGGATCCCAAATCTTGTTTCTGCACCCGTCTTCAAGTTGATTATCATGATTCCATCTGGGTGGTTCAGCTTTAGAATTCTCACTGAAGTAACCAAACAGCTTCCTAGACCCATTCAGCTGAGCTCTATACCAACCTTTGCGTTTAAACTTTGAGCTTCCAACCATAATGAATTTTGCAGGATAATTCTTGCCACTGATCATCTTCCTCTTGCTCTTAATGCCACAAAGAGCTCTAAGTTGACCATCTGTCTCCAGTAGCCCATATTCAAGTGGAATCAGGAAGCTAAGGGATATGAATTTTACCCACTTGAATGTTGTGAAGGATGATGGAAACTTAGGGGGAGGTGTTTGGAATGAATGTGGAAGCTCTACTCCCTTGTGCTCTCCTCTGACAACTTCCACCTCTTTGCAATCTTCTTCAATATCAACCTCTTCCTCTTGGAGGATTTCTTCCAACTCAATCTCTTCTTCATTGTTCTCTAATGGTATGGGAGGTTGTGCTTTTTCTTCTTGAATCTCCATCTCTGATCAACCTCTTCCAAGTCTTCAACCATGATATGCGTTGGAGGTTGTACACCCTCTTCAGCATCAATTGCAATCACCTTGGAAGGAGGCTCTATGACTTGAATTTACCATGGAGGTTTTGCATCTCCTAAGTCTTCAACCACTTCTTCCTCTTCAATAATTCCGGCTTCCTCCACTTGTTCCAGTACAAATTCATGCTCCTTACTATCCACTGGAGTTTCTAATGTCTCCTTCATGCTACGTTCTTCATTAGATTGTCCACATGAAGCCATGGGGGTTCCTTGAGTGTTCGAACATCGGGAAGCAAATTGATATATTGCTTGCTCCAATTGATGAAAGGTTGCATGAAATTGATCTACTATTTTTGGAAAATGATCCCTTGACTCTTGTTCCTCCTTGATGATTACCTTTCCATGACAACTCCCTTCAATTACTCCTTCATCTTCAAGGGTATCTCCTACCTTCATCTTTAGTGCCTCCTCTAGCTCCTTATGAAGTATGGATTCGCGAAGATGATCCTCTCTCTCTTGTTCCATATCAATAGCATCATGGGGATCATCTTGCTCTTGGATTGATGGATGTGGGTGCTCTTCCATGGATGGTGGTGATGGGATGGGTGGATCATTATGTGGTTGAAAAAGAAGTGCACTAGAGCTTGAGGGTTGATTGTTGAAGGTATTTGGTGGTCCGATTCGGGCGGCGAGAGCTTGTATAGTAGAGTTTAGATCGGTAAATGCTTTCTCCATGGAGGTTTGGGGTGGGTAGGAGGGTTCATTTGTTGGGAGAAAGGGTTCATGGTAGGAATGTGGTTCATTTTGATAATGATAAGGAGATGGTGTATATTGAGGTGGTGGTTCTAAGTATGGCTCATAAGGTGGTTGGTGTGGCGGATAAGGATTAGGGTCATATGGAGGTGTTTGGTGGAAAGGGGCTTGTGAGTATGGTGGTTTAAAGTCATGTTGAGGAGAGGGTTCATAGGCATATGGTGGTGGTTGTTGATAATCAAGACAGTGCTCACCATAGCCCTTGCCTTGATATGCATCACAGAATGGTTGTTGATAGTCCATTGGAGGTGGTTGTTGCCATGATGGTTGATCAAATCCTTGTGGCTCCTCCCATCTTTGATTGTTCCAACCTTGATGCCTGTTCTCATTGTAATATCCTCTACCTGCAACATAATTGTAGCTAGACTCATAGCCAAAGGGGTGAGAGTTCATGCTACTAGGAGAAAATAAAAATAAAAACTACCAAAAAGAAAATATTTTTAAAAAGATATGATTTTTGAAAAAGGATAAGATAAAATTTTGAAAAGGATATAATTTTTGAAAAAAAATATTTGAATTTTGAAAAATAAGATAAGATGAGATAAAAATTTTAAAATAAAAATCTGAAATTTTTTTTGAAAAATATTTACAATAACCAATAATAAGGCACACGTTTGCAATTCCCCGGCAACGGTGCCATTTTGAAGAATTGAAGATTGATGGTTTAGAGGTTATAGTAAACTCTCGTTGTAAGTATAGTTACTAAACCAAGCAATCAACCTTTCTTACAAACGTTTTGGTTGTCACAAGTAACAAACCCCTAAATAAATTGATAACCGAAGTATTTAAACATCGGGTCGTCTTCTCAAGGAATTGCAGGGAGGTATGTTCTTATTATTGGTTATGAAAAAGTATGTTTTGGGGTTTTGGATTAAGGTAAAAAGTTAGTTGAATGACAAGTAAAATAAAATAATAATAACTGTAAAATAAACCTTTGGTAAGGTACAAGAACTGGAAGTCCTATCCTTATCAATTGTGATGAGAATTGGATTTTAATCCCACTTAGTTAACCTTTACTAAAAAAAGGAAGGTCAAGTGGACTAATTAATTTGATACCTAAAGTCCTAGTCTTTCCTTGGAAAGGCTAGAGTTATTGGAACTCAAATTAATTAGCAACTCCCAATTTCAACCACTACTTTATTTGACAGCTCAAGCATCACCAATTACTCAACCAAAGCCAAAAGGGAAAAATCCAAATTATTTATATTATAAATAAAAGAAACAAATCATAGATATGAAAATACCTCAAATTATATTAAAAATAAAATCAATCCAAACATAAAGAGTTCATAAACTAAATTGAGAAAATAAAAGGAATATTGAACCTGTGCTTGAAGAAGATGAAATCCTAATCCTAATCCTAATCCTAAGAAAGAGGAGAGAACCTCTCTCTCTAAAAACTACATCTAAAACTAAAACTATGAATTATGAAAAGCATCATGAGTCTTTGCAAGTTCCCTCACTTTAATCTGTGTTTCTGGGCCGAAAACTGGGTTGAAATGCAGCCCAGAATCTCTACCAGCGACTTTTGAATTCAAAAGATCACGCACGTCACGCGATCGCGTCATCCATGCGGACGCGTCATTCGCGTTTTTCCCTTCCACGCATTCGCGTCGTCCACGCTTCCGCGTCACTTGTGCTTTTCCAATCCGCGCGGTCGTGTGAGCCATGCGGCCGCGTCACTGCGAATTCCTTTTTTCCGCGCGGTCGCGTCGCTGACGCGTACGCGTCACTTCTCGCTGGTCATCTCCTCAATTTTTTGTTTTCCTTTCATTTTTGCAAGCTTCCTTCCCAATCTCTCACTTATTTATGCTCTATAAAGCCTGAAACACTTAACACACAGATCAAGGCATCGAATGGCAATAGGAGAAGATTAAGATTGGCTAAATTAAGACCAAAGAAGCATGTTTTCAATCATAGAACAAAACTAGGAAGGAATTGTAAAATCATGCAAATCATATGAATAAGTGGGTGAAAAGCTTGATAAAACCACTCAATTAAATACAATATAAACCATAAAATAGTGGTTTATCAAGGTGATACCTTTCTTGTAATCATAAGCTCTACCTTAGAGCCACAGGAAGAGGAAGCACTAATTCAGGTGCTAAGGACACATAAGACAGCTCTTGGATGGTCCATCAGTGATCTTAAGGGCATTAGCCGAGCCAGATGCATGCACAAGATCCTATTGGAAGGTGACGCTAAGCCAGTGGTTCAACCACAGAGGCGGCTGAATCCAGCCATGAAGGAGGTGGTGCAGAAGGAGATCACTAAATTACTAGAGGCTGGGATTATTTATCCCATTTCTGATAGCCCCTGGGTAAGTCCTGTTCAAGTCATCCCTAAGAAGGGTGGCATGACAGTGGTTCATAATGAAAAAAATGAACTGGTTCCTAGAAGAACAGTTACAGGGTGGCGTATGTGTATTGATTACAGAAGGCTCAATACAGCTACCAGAAAGGATCATTTTCCTTTACCATTCATAGACCAGATGCTAGAAAGATTGGCAGGTCATGAATACTACTGCTTCCTGGATGGATATTCAGGTTATAATCAAATTGCAGTAGATCCACAGGATCAAGAGAAAACAGCATTCACATGCCCATCTGGAGTATTTGCATACAGAAGGATGCCATTTGGTCAGTGCAATGCACCTGCAACCTTTCAAAGATGCATGCTCTCTACTTACTCTGATATGGTGGAAAATTTTCTAGAAGTCTTCATGGATGACTTTTCAGTATTTGAAGACTCATTCAGCTCCTGTCTTGACCATCTAGCACTTTATCTAAAAAGGTGCCAAGAGACTAACCTGGTTTTAAACTGGGAGAAGTGTCACTTTATGGTGACTGAAGGAATTGTCCTTGGGCACAAAATCTC
>NC_029774.3:78653875-78705214 GCF_000817695.3 Arachis duranensis | reverse complement strand
AACCAGATTCCTAAACCTTGATGCCAAGTTAGCTGGAGAAAAATTATTGCTCCAGTTAAATGAGCTAGAGGAGTTCAGACTCAATGCTTTCGAGAATGCAAAAATTTACAAAGAGAAAGCAAAAAGATGGCATGATAAGAAACTGTCATCCAGAGTCTTTGAGCCAGGGCAGAAAGTTCTGCTGTTTAATTCTAGGCTCAGATTATTCCCCGAAAAATTGAAATCCCGGTGGAGAGGTCCATATGTGATTACAAGTGTATCACCATATGGATACGTGGAGCTTCAGGATAATGATTCTAACAAAAAGTTCATTGTTAACAGATAGAGAGTTAAACATTATCTTGAAAGCAATTTCGAGCAAGAATGCTCAAAACTGAGACTTGATTAAAGCTCAGTAATAGTCCAGCTAAAGACAATAAAGAAGCGCTTACTGGGAGGAAACCCAACCATTTACAAAGCTTATATGTTAATTAATTAATTTTTACAGGTTTATGTCAATTATCTTCAAGGTAAAATAGAAATTGCTTGAGTTCACAAAGTTACAAAAGGGTTCGCAGGATAAAACAGCAAAAAGGAAGCTCACTGGTGCGAAAAAGCCAATAAGAGCTGTTTTGGGCGCTGAACACCCAAAAGAAGCACCTACTGGGCGTTTAACACCAGTAAGGATAGCCATCTAGGCGTTAAATGCCAGAAAGAAGCATCTTCTGGGCGTTGAACACCAGAAAGAAGCACCTTCTGGGCGTTCAACGCCAGATTTAAAACGTCCTGGGCGTTCAGAAAAACGCCCAATGACAAAGGAGTTCCTGGCTTTCAACGCCAGCTAAAAGTAACAGCTGGGCGTTGAACGCCCAGGAGAAGCTGCAATTGGGCGTTAAACGCCCAAAACATGCAGCGTTTGGGCGTTTAACGCTAGGATTGTGGGGAGGAGGTAATTTCGTTTTTAATTCACATTTTTTCAAATTTTTATGTTCCAATTCATGATTTCTTGCATAAATATGTTACAAACTCTAATCCTTCAATTCCAAAAATTTTAATCCTAATTTCTAAAATCCCTTTTTCAAAAATATCAAATGTATCTTAATTCATAAACACAAAACCTTTTCAAATCCCATCCAACTTCTTTTCAAATTTTTTTTCAAAACTCAATTATCTTTTCAAATCTTTTTCAAAATAAAAATTTAGATTTATCTTTTTCAAATATCATTCACAACCTTTTAATTTTAAATTATATCTTTTTCTTATCATATTTATCTTTTACAAATCATATCCTCTATCTTATCTTTCCTCAAAATTTTTGAAAACCCACCTCCTCCCTTAAAATCCACATTCGGCCTCCCTCCTCTCATCCACCATTCAACCCTAGCTCTCATTCTATCCCTCTCCTTTCCTTTCTTTTGCTTGAGGATAAGCAAACCTCTAAGTTTGGTGTGTTTATCCATGATCACTAAACCATATTCACTAAGATCATGGCTCCTAAAGGAAAATAACCCACTCCAAGAGGCAAGAAAGAGAGTATTCCAAAACCACTTTGGAATCAAGGGAAGTTTTTAACCAAAGAATATTCAGACCATTACTACAAAATAATGGGTCTAAGGTCAGTGATCCCGGAAGTCAAATTCGATCTGAAAGAAGATGAATATCCGGAGATCCAAGAGCAAATTCAAAACAGGAGTTGGGAAATCCTAGCTAATCCTGAAACAAAGGTGGGAAGAAACATGGTTCAGGAATTCTACGCTAATCTGTGGCAAACAGACAGGCAGAGAATATCTGGAACTGCTCTCTATGACTATCGGACCTTGGTTAGAGGAAAGATTGTTCACATCCACCCTGATAAAATCAGGGAGATCTTTAAGCTACCTCAGCTGAAAGATGACCCATACTCCTTTAATAGGAGAATGATGAGAACAAATAAAGGCCTGGACAAGATTCTAGAGGACATATGCCTCCCTAGAGCCAAGTAGACCACCAGCACCAAGGGCGTCCTAAATCAACTCAAGAGAAAAGATCTCAAACCAGTCGCCAGAGGTTGGCTGGACTTCATTGGCATTCTATACTGCCCACTAGCAACCGCTCTGAGGTCACCGTTAAAAGAGCAGTGATGATCCACTGCATTATGTTGGAAAGAGAAGTGGAAGTTCATCAGCTGAGTTCGTGTGAACTTTACATAATTGCAAACAAGAACTCCAAAGATGCTAAATTGGCTTATCCACGTTTAATATCTATGCTCTGTAAAGATGCTGGAGTGAAGATGGGAATAATTGAGTATATCTCAGTTGAGTGACCAATCACCAAAATATCAATGAAAAAACAACAAGGGCAGGATGACCCCATCAAGAGGAGAGCACAGGAATTTCTCCCGAAAATCCCTCAATTTGAATACTGGGAGCATCTTGAAGTATCGGTTACCAAGTTGCAAGAAGTTATGGACCAAATAAAGGAAAAACATAATAATCAAAATAGCATGCTTTGCAAACTGCTTTGGGAACAAGAAGAGCAAAGGCGTGACTTGAAGGAACTGAAGCGTCAGAAATTATCTCTTGAAGGACTAAGCACCCCACAGACTAGAGGAACATCCACTTCCCAAAATAAAGGTTGTTGAGTCCTAATCTTAGCTTTACTCTATGATAGTTGTCTTATAGGAATTTACCTTAGAAGTAATATAGGAGTAGTAGTAATTAGTATATCTATTTTGATTTTATTTCCAATTAAGCTATAATTTATTTTTCTCATCATCATCAAACATGAATAAAATAATAGATTTTTAGAATAAAGAGGCAATTTAATTTCGAGTTCTTAATAAGGAAAATTCTAATTATTTATATGTGGTGGTAATACTTTTTGTCTTCTGAATGAATGCTTGAATAGTGCATATTTTTGATATTGAATTTCATGAATGTTAAAATTGTTGGCTTCTGAAAGAATGATGAATAAGAGAAATATTATTGCTGATCTGAAAAATCATGAAATTGATTCTTGAAGCAAGAAAAAGCAGTGAAAAGAAAAAAAGGAATCATTGGATAAAGAAAAAGAAAAAGCCAATAACCCTTAAAACCAAAAGGCAAGGGTGAAAATGATCCAAGGCTTTGAGCATCAATGGATAGGAGGGCCCAAGGAAATAAATCCAGGCCTAAGCGGCTAAATCAAGCTGTCCCTAACCATGTGCTTGTGGCATGCAGGTCCAAGTGAAAAGCTTGAGACTGAGTGGTTAAAGTCGTGATCCAAGGTAAATGAGTGTGCTTAAGAACTCTGGACACCTCTAATTGTGGACTTTAGCAAAGCTAAGTCACAATCTAAAAAGGTTCACCCGGTTATGTGTCTGTGGCATTTATGTATCCGGTGGTAATACTGGAAAACAAAGTGCTTAGGACCACGGCCAAGACTCATAAAGTAACTGTGTTCAAGAATCAACATACTAAACTAGGAGAATCAATAATACTATCTGAATTCTAAGTTCCTATGGATGCCAATCATTTTGAATTTCAAAGGATAAAGTGAGATGCTAAAACTATTCAGAGGCAAAAAGCTACTAGTCCCACTCATCTGATTAGAATATGAGCTTCACTTGAAACTCTGAGATATTATTGCTTCTTAATTTCTTTTTTATCCTACTTTATTTATCTAGTTGCTTGAGGACAAGCAATAGTTTAAGTTTGGTGTTGTGATGAGCGGATATTTTATACGCTTTTTGGGGATAATTTCATGTAGATTTTAGTATGTTTTAGTTAGATGTTAGTATAATTTTATTAGTTTTTAGGCAAAATTCATATTTCTGGACTTTACTATCAGTTTGTGTGTTTTTCTATAATTTCAGGTATTTTCTGGCTGAAATTGAGGGAGTTGAGCAAAAATCTGATTTAGGCTGAAAAAGGACTGCTAATGCTGTTGGATTCTGACCTCTCTGCACTCGAAATGGATATTTTGGAGCTACAGGAGTCCAATTGATGCACTCTCAATTGGGTTGGAAAGTAGATATCTAGGGCTTTCCAGCAATATATAATAGTTCATACTTTGCGCGAAGATAAATAGGTTGCATGTTAGAGTTCAACACAAGAAACAGGTTACAACCTGGCATTCAGCTCCAGAAACAGCCCAGGCACGTGAGAAGCTTAAGTCTTAGTCCCAGCACACACCAAGTGGGCCCCAGAAGTGGATTTCTGCACTATCCATCCTAGTTTACTCATTTTCTGTAAATCTAGGTTACTAGTTTAGTATTCAAACAACTTTTAGATATTTATTTTGGATCTCATTACATTTTTAGATCTGAATTTTGTACTCTTTGACGGCATGAGTCTCTAGACTCCATTGTTGGGGGTGAGGAGCTCTGCAGTGTCTCGATGAATTAATGCAATTATTTCTGTTTTTCATTCAAACACGCTTGTTCCTATCTAAGATGTTCATTCGCGCTTCACTATGAAGAAGGTGATGATCCATTAAACTCATCACCTTCCTCAATCCACGAACGTGTGCCTGATAACCACCTCTGTTCTACATTAGATTGAATGAGTATCTCTTAGATTCCTTAATCAAAATCTTCATGGTATAAGCTAGAATTCATTGGCAGCATCCTTGAGAATCCGGAAGGTCTAAACCTTGTCTGTGTTATTCTGAGTAGGATTCAAGGATTGAATGACTGTGACGAGCTTCAAACTCGCGATTGTTGGGCGTGATGACAAACGCAAAAGAATCAATGGATTCTATTCCAACATGATCGAGAACCGACAGATGATTAGCCGTGCTATAAGAGAGCATTTGGACCATTTTCATTGAGAGGATGGAAAGTAGCCATTGACAACGGCGATGCCCTACATACAGCTTGCCATGGAAGGAGCCTTGCATTTATGAAAGTGAGAAAGCATTATGTTGCAGGAATTCAGATGACAAAGCATCTCCAAAACTCCAACATATTCTCCATTACTGCATAATAAGTATTTATTTCATGCTCTTTTACTTTTTACAATTGAAACTAAAAATTATTATTGATATTATATCCTGACTAAGAATAATAAGATAACCATAGCTTGCTTCAAGCCAACAATCTCCGTGGGATTCGACCCTTACTCACGTAAGGTATTACTTGGACGACCCAGTGTACTTGCTGGTTAGTTGTGCGAAGCTGTGAGAAATAGTCCATTAATATTGGCATACACAATTTCGTGCACCATAAACCAATCATATGGTGACACGTGGCACTTAATGTGACACATCATCATCTAACTAACGGAAGGACCAATTTGACTTACATTTTATCTTTCAAGGACTAATATGACTAAAAAAAATCATTTGATGACTAATTTAAAGAATCGGTTATCTTTCAGGGACGAATTTAGCTATTAACCCTATGAAAAATTCATAACATTATTACTCAATACATTATTTCTTCTAAACTAGCGAGAATAAGATTTTTTTTTCAACTATTTTTCTAACAATCAGAATTTTCCTTTCCTGATCCACTACTCTCTCACTCACTAACTTTACCCAATAAGCCGGTACTTCTTTTTATGGCTTCAGGCCTTCTACCAAAAGAAAGAAGTTTGTTATTATCCAAGAGATAGAAGCCCACTTAGTTATTATTTTAAAAATTTGGATCGGCTATACACATTAGCCACGAAACCGTGCCTTGGCTCTGGCTTCACAGCCTCTAACAATTCAGCTGCACTCATGTCCCTATGCGTCACGGACCAAGAATTCTCTCAGAATAAGGGAACTGCAGGTTGTGAGCTCTCCAACAATAAATAAAACTAGAGAGCATCCTAATATTCTTAAACAAATTACAGCCATTCATATTATTTTATTTTACGTCTCAACGGATCACATGATTGGAATTTCAGACTTCCAATAAAGTAACTGCCATACCTGAAAGTTTTCCAATTAGATAATGGCATAATGTATTTGTTTTTAGAGTTTAGTCAATGAAAAATGAAACTCTCGCGCAATCTAGAATTTTCACAAATAAATTCCCGTTGTAAGTATAGCTTCTAGACCGGCAAGAATTCCTTTCTTACAAATGTTTGGTTGTCATAAGTAACAAACCCAATAAAATTTATAAACCGAAGTATTCAAACCTCGGGTCATCTTCTCAAGGAGTTGCAGGGAAGTATGTTTTACTATTGGTTATGGAAAACAATGTTTTTGGGTTTTGAAAAGGTTTTGAACAAGAGAAATGGATTGCAGGAATTAATAAATTACTAACTAATAAATCTCTTAGCAAAGTATGAAAACTGGAAGTCCTATCCTAGTTATCCTTATCAATGGTGATGGGAATTATATTTCTGCTACCACTAAGTCAACCTCTAACTATGAAGGTCAGTTAAGTGGACAAATTAATTTAACACCTAAAGACTAGAGTTATACGAATCTAAATTAATCAGCAAAGATAACAATTATCAATCATGATGAGTTTGATAACTCAAGAATGTTACCAATTAATCAACCAAAGCCAAAAGGGAAAAATCTAAATTATTTATATAATAAATAGAAAGAAGCAATCATAAGTCTGAAATACCTCAACTTATATTAAATGAAGATATCAATTCTAACATGGACAAGTTCATAAATTATATTAAAAAGATAAATAAAAGGGACATTGAACCTGTAATTGAAGAAGATGAAAATATTCCTAATTCCTCTAAGAGGAGTCCTAATCCTAATGCTAAGAGAGAGGAGAGAACCTCTCTCTCTAAAAACTACATCTAAATCCTCAACTATGTATGAATGTATGTTGTATCATGTATCCATTGTCTACTTTCCTTGATGAATGGATGGATTCCTCCACTTATAGCCCTTTAATCTGTGTTCTCTGGGCTTGGATCTAGACCAAAAAGGGCCCAGAAGTCGTTGGGCTGACTTCTGCAAATTCTACAGATTGCGCACGTCACACGTCCGCGTGGGTCATGCGGTCGCGTCACCTAGAGTGTTGCTCTTCCACGCGGTCGTGTTAGTCATGCGTCCGCGTCAGTTGTGTTTCGCGAGTCACACATTCGCGTCATTTATGCGCTCGTTTCGATGCCAATTTACGCAAAGCACGCGTTCGCGTCGTCCATGCGGACGCGTCGATGCCAGTTTCTCCAAAAACTCCAATTTGTGTTTTCCTTCCATTTTTGTATGTTTCCTTTTCATCCTTTAAGTCATTCCTGCCCTATAAAACCTGAAAGTACTCAACACACAAATCACGGCATCGAATGGTAATAAAGGATAATTAAATTTGCTTATTTTAAAACATAGGAATCATGTTTTCTCATATGTCATATCCCAAGGAAGGAATTGTAAAATCATACAAATTCATATGAATAAGTAGGTGAAGGATTGATAAAATCATTCATTTTAAGCACAAGATATATCATAAAATAGTGGTTTATCAACCTCCCCACACTTAAACAATAGCATGTCCTCATGCTAAATCCAAGAGAAAAGAGTAAAGGTATAATGGTGGAATCATGTGCAATACAATGTATTCTAAACACAACTACCTAAATGAATCATGCAATTCTAGTTATTATTCACCTATATATAAAGCATACATGTAGTTATATTAATTCATACCTTCAAGGAATCATGTATGTACAATTAGGGCCAAATCATATTAAAGCACAATTACAATTGAGTTGAGTTAAGATAGTTCACAACTTGCAAGACAATTAATAATTAAACATGGACATATGAGAATGAGCTATTGAACCCTCACTGGATTGTGTGTTTACTCTCTAGTCACTCAGTGTTTAGGGTTAATCACTCTATTCTTTTCTAGTCATACTTTCTAAAACTTTGTTTTTCCTCTAATCAATCAACAATTATTGAATATAGACATACAAAAATCATAAGGTCTTTTCCTAGGTTGTAATGGGGCTGAGGTAAGGGTAAGGATGTATATATAAGGCTAAGTGAGCTAACAAAGTGAATCCTTGACTAGTCTAAGATCTCACCTAACATATACATATATAATTTCATAATTCTTCACCTAGCTACCCAAACCTTTCCATTTTTGTGTTACTTGCTCATGCATTTTATTTTTTACTTTTGTCCCATGTGTATTGATTTTTTTTTCAATGCACATGGTAATTTAATTATTCTGATTTCACATAAGCATGCTTCCCAAATTTGTGAAACATCTTGTTTAGTGTAAATCCCTACTTTTTTTATCATCCCATATTCCCATAAACTTTTTCACACTTAAATTATACACAATATCTATCTTAAGCTAACCAAGGATTCAACTTGGGATTTTTATTTTGTTTTTCTGCTTAAGGCTAGTAATGTGGTTATAAAATGAAGGGGGATTAAAAAGCTCAAGGGGGCTAACAAGGATGGCATAAAAGATAGGTTTATTTGGGATAAGTGGGCACAAATACAAATAATGGCCTCAATCATCTCTTGGTATGCATCTATATTCTATAATTGGACATATAGATTAAAACAAAATAAATATTGCAAGCATAAAAAAAGAAGTGTGAAACACACAGGAATGAAATTTATGGTTTGATGTAACCATACAATTAAGCTCAAAACTCACGGGCTGTGTGTTCTTTAAGCTCATAAATCACATATCAGTTATGTATGTCATGCAAGAAGAAATTAAGAGTTTCCATTCAACTCAATGTAAATCTTTAAGGTGCCCCTTAAAATCTTAGTGTTTCTCCTTGATGAAATGTTGTTAACTAACTAACATGTAATGCTATATATACAAGGTGTGTGGATTGTTTTAATATACTACGTGTCCTAGCTTACTCTTTTTATTTTTCAATTAAACCAAACTAACATATGCTAAAAAGGGTAAACTATACTAATTAATTCACTTAATATATAACTAGTAAACTAAGGTGCAAATTAAGCTAAAATATCCAAGATATATACAGCCTAAAGTGCAGAATGCAAAAGTACAACAAAAACAAAAAAGAGAAAAATGTGAAAATAAAATACAGAAAATAAATAAAGATAAGAGTCTGTAGTGGTTCACCAAAGAATATGCCAGAGATGGCAACCTCCCCACACTTAAATAATAGCATCGTCCTCGATGCTTACTCAAACTAGGTGTGAAGAAGTGTCATCTCCAGAAGGATGGGCTGCTGGTGTCTCGGTAGTGGTTTGAAGATCTGCAGTCACTGTAAGTGTAGGAGGAGCGGTCTGCTAAAGCGGAGGCTCTGTCTGTAGAGGAATGTCCAGATCAGCGGCCTGTAGCTGATGGTGCTCCTCATGATGTGGGACAGGGTGCTCGGGACCTCCCTGCTCAGCCTGGGTAGGTGCCTCCTTCTCATAATCACTCGCCTCCTCCTCAGATGTGTCAGATAGTGTGTCGGGCTCGGAGGGGATGTCGCCACCAGATCGGATCATCAGCTTGAGGTGCTCATAGCGTCGCTTGTGGTGATGCTCAGACCTCTCATAACGTCGCCTGTTGCGACGTTCGGATCTCTCAAAGTGCTGCTGGTGGTGGCGCTCCATCTGGTCTAAGCGTTCAAAGAGTCGGTGTACCAGAAAATAGACAGGCTCAGGAGCAGGTGGGGTGGAGTGGGTGGTGCTGGGGCAATAGAAGCAGAAGGAGCAGCTGAAGATGTAGCTGCCTCAGCAGAGTCAGTGAGAAACAGAGGTCGATAGCCTAAAGCCTGAAACTTTCGACTGTGAAGGATGATCTTCCTGCAGTCCGTGGCGAATGGCTTTTCATCAGCAACCTCCCAAGGTACCTCAGCTCGGCAACCCAACTGAGTAATCAGGAATGGAAAAGGGAGGATGCCTCTGACATGGACTCTGGTCATGTAATGTCGGATGAAGCGGGGTAGATATAAGTCCTTACCCGTCATCACACACCAGATGAGGGTAATCATAGCAGCTGGCACCTCCGTCTCATGAGTGCTCGGCATCACGTAGTTACTCAGAATCTGTTGCCATAGTCGAGCCTCATCATTCAGATATATTAGCCTGATTCCCTTGGGTACCACTGTGCTTTTCCCATGACCCATGGAACAGTAGGATCAAGAGTGATATCCTGTTTCACTGCATCCCAATCAAACCTCAAGAATCTCATATCCTCCTCAGCTTTCTGGTAACCGTCTGGCTGATCTAATTTAGGTGGAAGATGGAGGATGTCTTCAATTGCTTCCTCAGTAACCAGAACTTGCTTGCCTCTGAGCTGTACTGCATCTATGGATGATAAAAAGTAGTTACAGTAGAATTCTCTGACCCAGGATGAGTTGATCTCAATCAAGTTTCTCTCCAGGAAGAACCAGCCTCTCTATTTGATTTGATCTGAAATGTACTGCCTGAGTTCCTCTAGAATTTTGAGTGTCCTTTCCAGGTACATGTTCCTGGATGTGACAAAAACTGGGTACTTCATCTCACATTATTTGTTTGCAAATTCACTAGGTCAACCGCAGGTACCAACTGATCATCTTTTTCCTGCAGGGTAAATTTCTTCTCCTGCTAGGAATCATCATGTAAGATGCCAAGGATGGATACAGAGGATTCGCCTCTTTTCCTTTTGCCAGTGGTTGCTTTGCCCTTTCCTTTACTATGAGGGTCAAACATCCTGAAAAGTAGAAAATTTCAGGATATAATTGAAGACTAGAAGCAGGAAAACAAGTATACAGATAGCATAGTAGCAATATAAGCACAGAGTGGCAAAAGAGCAAAAGAAGCATGAATTGAGTCAAATAAAGTGCATTCGGGATTGTGTTCAATTGAAGAAGTCTAAAAAAAGAAAAATGACAATCCAAAATACATGATAAGTGGATTTCATGTTAATAAGGAAAAAACAGTGATCATGCCCTGAGTTAAAAGTGAAAGTAGGCAGGTAAAAAGAGGAGGCAGAAAGTTAAAATGGTTAATAAGTGAAAAAGGAAGTTAGAAAGTGAAAGCAGTGAGTTAGTAAAAAGAGGGTTAGAGTAAGTGGCATGATGATTGGTTACCTAGTTAACAAAAAATTCACAGATTGAAACAATAATCAACTCATATTCAGGCAAGGTTTACAGTTAATTGATGATAATGCATATAGATTAGGGAAGTGGAAAAGGAGACTGAAATCATCAATAATGCAAGGTATTAACCAACGAATCAAATGGAAAAAGAATGCTAGCCCGTGTCTTCATGAATTGGTTTGGTTGTAGCCAAGTAGTGGAAAATTCAAAATTGCCAGAACCAGTACATGAATGGAAAAAGTTGAAATAATTTGCAGAAAATTGGGCATCATTCTGGCTAAAATTGGATGTTCTCAGAAAATACATAACAGGATAAATCAGTTCATATAAAATTGAAAATGCTGCAAAGAGACACAATTAACATGAACATGAAAAAACAATGTAACAGCATCATGAAACATGGAAGAACAGCATATGAACAGGATGAGCATTACAACCAGATTAAAATTGCGGAATAGATAAACAGGTAACAAGAACGGCACAATTATCAGGCCTAAATCCACTAACCACATCCTAGCTACCTAACCACCTAGAATCCACTACGAACATGCATCTCTAACTATCCTAAATCGAATAAATTTTGATAACTACGCAACTAACGAGGAATGATAAAAAAATCGGTGTACGACAAAACCTGGTATGTGTATGAACAATGGATAGGGCAGAGGGAAGGTGGTGGTAATGCGGTGGCGCTGGGAGGGAGCACGGCGGCGCGGCAGTGGAGCAGGGGCGGGCTAGGGTAACGGAAGGGAGGGATGGGTGAAAGGGGGCGAGTGTTTGGGGCTGGTTGCAGAGGAGGAAGGAGAGGGGGTGGCTGGGGTTTGGGGCGCGATGGGTTAGGGTTCGCATGATTTGGGGTTAATGATCGCAAATCCACGTGAATGCGTGGGGCACGCGATCGCGTGATAGAGGAAAGATGGGTGACGCGGATGCGTGAAGCACGTGAACGCATCGCTGGAATTTGTGCTAGATGCACAGTTCCAGCGTCGTTTTGGCGCAACTCTCTGTTTCGATTTAGGGGCCATAGAATCCACGTGACGCGAACGCATCGCTCACGCTTTCGCGTGGGATGAGTGTGATGCAAGTGACGCGTTCGCGTTAGGGACGCGAACGCGTGGGCCATTTTATGCTAAACGCACAACAGCGGCATGATTCCAGCCCAACTTTCTGGGCATTGGATCCTTACGCCGATTTCCATTCCATGCCCACGCGTGGCCTGCGCGCTCGCGCGGGGTGATTTTGATTTTTTTTATACATTATGCAAAATGCAAAATGCAATGAATGTCATGCGAAAATTCCAGGTTTAATCAAAATTCAAAAAACAGACTAAAATAGAAAAGGGACAATCATACCATGGTGGGTTGTCTCCCACCTAGCACTTTTAGTTAAAATCCTTAAGTTGGACATTTGGTAAGCTTCCTGCTATGGTGGCTTGTGCTTGAATTCGTCCAGAAATCTCCACCAATGTTTGGAATGCCAACAGCCTCCGGCGTCCCAAACAAGGTACGTAAAGCCCTTTGGTGAGTTCAAACAAGCTTCAAGGTTCCCGGGGTGTTGAATGTCAGAATAGATTCCAGGATCCCAAACTTTACTTTTACACCCATCCTTGTCTTGATCTGCATTTTTCCAGCCGGGTGGTGAGTAATCTGAATTCTTACTGTAGTGACCAAACAGCTTCCGAGATCCATACAATTGAGCTCGACACCAATCCTTGCACCTCAAATTGAAGTGTGAAACCTCATTGAATCTTGCATACCAGCACTGAGTGAGAGTCATTTCCCTTTTACTCTTAAAGCCGCAAAGAGCTCTAAGCTGGCCATCTGTTTCAAGTAAACCATATTCAAGTGGAAAAGTAAAGATAAAACCTAAGTATTTTACCCACTTGAAGTTTGTATTGGGCGGTAGTGGCCTTGGGATAAGTTTTTCTAGTGGTTTTGCAAGCTCTACTCCCTTGTGGTCTTTAGTAAATTCCTCCACTTCTTTGCAAATTTCTTTCATTTCAACCATGTCTTTATCAAAGTCATCGATATCTTCCTCACCACTTGAGTCAAAATTGGGAGGTTGAGAAAAGTCTACCTCTGCATCATCTTCGCATTCACTTGGGGAAGATTCTTCTATCTCAAAGAATTCACTTGCGGATGCAAGTTCATTACCAAGAGAACTTGACTCTTGATTATCATCATCAAGGAAACATGCGTCTTGGGTTATTCCGTCCAGTTCTTTATAGGATACCTGCTTCGGGGGTTGTGCACTATCCTCCTTAGCATCGATTGTAACGTCCTTGACGGAATTCTCCATAACTCTGGATTCCCGCGGAGGTTCGGCATCTCCTAAATCTTCAACCAACTCTTCTTCTTCTATAATGACAGCTTCCTCTACTTGTTCTAGTACGAAGTTATGCTCTATACGGTCCACTGGAGTTTCTAGTGTCTCCTTCATGCTACGTTCTTCATTAGATTCTCCACATCAAGCCACGGGATTTTGTTGAGTGTCCGAACGTCTTGAAGATAATTGATTTATTACTTGCTCCAGTTGATAAAGGGTTGCATGAAATTGGTCTACTGATTCTTCGAAGCAAATCTGTGATTCTTGGCTTGATGGATATGGACATGATGCATAGGGGAGTGGTAGTTCTTGGGAGTAATTGGATTGGCGTTGGGGCGGATAAGGATCATACGATGGCGAATGGCGAAAAGTGGCTTGTGAGTGTAGTGGTTCGAAGCTATGTTGAGAGGATGGTCTCTGAGCATAGGGTGGGGCTTGTTGGTAGCTACAAGGGGGTTCACCTTTTCTATCAGCTTGGTATGTATTGTAGAATGGTCCTTGTCTATGATATCCAGGAAGGTGTTGTTGCCTAAAGGGTTGATCAGATCCTCTTGGCTCCATCCATCTTTGATTGCCTAGACCGTGATGCATAGTCTCGTTATAGCTTCCATTCCTTTCAACAAAATTTGAACCAAACTCAAAGCGAGAGGGGTGAGAACTCATAGTAACTATTGGAAATAATAAGGGAAAACAAAAACAAATAAACAATTAAAAGAAAAATATTTACAATAACCAATAATAAGGCACATGTTTGCAATTCCCCGGCAACGGCGCTATTTTGAAGAACGAAACTCTCGCGCAATCTAGAATTTTCACAAATAAATTCCCGTTGTAAGTATAGCTTCTAGACCGGCAAGAATTCCTTTCTTACAAACGTTTGGTTGGCACAAGTAACGAACCCAATAAAATTTATAAACCGAATTATTCAAACATCGGGTCATCTTCTCAAGGAATTGCAGGGAAGTATGTTTTACTATTGGTTATGGAAAACAGTGTTTTTGGGTTTTGAAAAGGTTTTGAACAAGAGAAATGGATTGCAAGAATTAATAAATTACTAACTAAGAAATCTCTTTGCAAAGTATGAAAACTGGAAGTCTTATCCTAGTTATCCT
Organism: Arachis duranensis; assembly: GCF_000817695.3. Taxonomy (NCBI): domain Eukaryota; kingdom Viridiplantae; phylum Streptophyta; class Magnoliopsida; order Fabales; family Fabaceae; genus Arachis; species Arachis duranensis. The sequence continues at coordinate 78,690,876 of NC_029774.3, read as the reverse complement.
TATCAATGGTGATGAGAATTATATTTCTGCTACCACTAAGTCAACCTCTAACTATGAAGGTCAGTTAAGTGGACAAATTAATTTAACACCTAAAGTCCTAGTCAACTCCTCAAGGAAAGACTAAAGTTATAGGAATCTAAATTAATGAGCAAAGATAACAATTATTAATCACAATGAGTTTGACAACTCAAGAGTTACCAATTAATCAACCAATGCCAAAAAGGAAAAAATCTAAAATATATATATAATAAATAGAAAGAAGATATCAGAAGTCTGAAATACCTCAAATTATATTAAATGAAGATATCAATTCTAACATGGACAAGTTCATAAATTCGATTGAAAAGATAAATAAAAGGGACATTGAACCTGTAATTGAAGAAGATGAAAATATTCCTAAGTCTTTTAAGAGGAGTCCTAATCCTAATCCTAAGAGAGAGGAGAGAACCTCTCTCTCTAAAAACTACATCTAAATCCTCAACTATGTATGAATGTATGTTGTATCATGTATCCATTGTCTACTCTCCTTGATGAATGGATGGATTCCTCCACTTATAGCCCTTTAATCTGTGTTCTCTGGGCTTGGATCTGGTCCAAAAAGGGCTCAGAAGTCGCTGGGGCCGACTTCTGCAAATTCTGCAGATCGCGCACGTCACGCATCCACGTGGGTCATGCGGTCGCATCAGCTGGAGTGTTGCTCTTCCACGCGGTCGCGTCAGTCATGCGTCCACGTCAGTTGTGTTTCTCGAGTCACGCATTCGCGTCATTTATGCGCTCGCGTCGATGTCAATTTACGCAAAGCACGCGTTCGCGTCGTCCATGCGAACACGTCGATGCCAGTTTCTCCAAAAACTCCAATTTGTGCTTTCCTTCCATTTTTGTATGTTTCCTTTTCATCCTTTAAGTCATTCCTGCCCTATAAAACCTGAAAGTACTCAACACACAAATCACGGCGTCGGATGGTAATAAAGGATAATTAAATTTGATTATTTTAAAGCATAGGAAACATGTTTTCTCATATGTCATATCCTAAGGAAGAAATTGTAAAACCATGCAAATTCATATGAATAAGTAGGTGAAGGGTTGATAAAATCATCCAATTTAAGCACAGGATATATCATAAAATAGTGGTTTATCAGTCAACCTATGTCCTAAAATTTATTACGGAAAAGTTCTATATCCATGTAAAAATTACATGGATGGTATCCAAGTACCTTCTATTCCACGCCCCACACACTCATTTGTTTTACACGCGCCTCATATAACGAATATAACGTAATCCTTATTTTACATGATCAACATTTCTCAACCTAAATATAACATAAATCTTTTTCGCACTCTTCTTCTTCTTCTTCTTCTTCTTCTTCTTCTTCTTCTTCTTCTTCTTCTTCTTCTTCTTCTTCTTCTTCTTCTTCTTCTTCTTCTTCTTCTTCTTCTTCTTCTTCTTCTTCTTCTTCTTCTTCTTCTTCTTCTTCATCAACCTAATTAAATTCGTTGTTCTCCTTTATTTGTGTTTTTCTTCTCTGCATTATGAATCTGGATTGACTTCAATGTAATTAGCTTTGTTGTTTACCTTCTTCTTTTTTTTCTTCTTTGATCTGCACTTCTGAATTGAAACAATTAATGAATCAACTTCAAATCGGTTGAATGAGTGCGATTTGGATAATTCTTCCGAAACGTATCAATTTGATGAGGTTTGGATTTTTGAATTTTGAATCTAATTCAATAGAATGAAATTGCTAATTTTATTTGAAGTGAATTGAATGGACTGAGGTGATCTATATTTGAATTGAATTGAATTGAATTGAATTGATAATATGTAACTGTGAGTAACTGTGAGTAACTATGAGTAACGTTTCAGTTCGGTAAGTACTAAAGAGTTGATTCACCATGTGCATGTGTCCGGTTTGGTATTCAGAAAGGAGTCTAAAAAAATTAGACGAATATATTCTGTTTTATTCCCTAAGCACTATATATTTGTTTCACCATAATTAAAATTTCAGTTAACCATAATTAAGATTTCGGATTACCGTGCAGACCAGCTGTGTTGTGGATGAAAAATTTATCCCAAAGGTGGGAATGATTTTCAAGACACTAGAAGAAGCTGGAAAGTTCTACAAACATTATTCCAAACTTGCCGGTTTTTCTACGAAAATAAGGAACACGACTCGGAACGGAGACAAGATTAGAATCAACTAATTGTATGCACCAAATAGGGGAGGTAAAAATCCAAGATATCTCCAACTTTAAAGACAAACCCTTCAGCTGGGTTAAATTGTCCGGCTAGAATTTACGTACACATCATGAAGGATGTTAGTCTTTGGACAATTCCTAAAGTTGTTTTGAATCACTCACATCCTTGTTGTCCAAACAAGGTTAGCATGTTCGTCCGTCACACCATCGAAATCCACGAGGAAGCCGGAATCAGACCGAGCAAAACTTACCAATCATTTGTGGAAGCAGCTGGCAGCCACCGTGAACTAGGTTTTATAGAAAAAGACGTTAGGAATTACATCACAAGGAAAGTACGGAATATTTCCGAAGAAGAAAAGAATTTGGAAAGTACCTAGTAAGAATAAAAGAGAAGAACCAAAATTTCTTCTTTGAGCTCAACCTTGAAGGCGATCACTGAATTAAATAATGCATTCTGGGCTGATGCAAGAAGCAGGGCTGCATTTGATTATTTCGGAGACGTGGTTTCATTTGACACCACCTATAACACAAACATGTATTCGGTTCATTTAAATATATTTTTGAAGTTCAGTGCGAGTATATGTTTCGGTTTACCACCGTCTGCTTGTTATTTATGCAGGTACAATTTGGTTTTAGGTTCTTTTGTGGGCATGAATCAACACGGCTAGTTGACACTTCTTGGATGTGCACTGATGAAAAATGAGGATATCTAATCATTCAAATGGCTATTTGAGTGTTGGCTACGTTGCATGGGAGGGAAGGCACCAAAAGGTATTCTTACCGATCAATACGCATCGATTCAAAGGGCAATTGAGCTGTGCATGCCAACAACAATTCACCGCTGGTGCATCTGGCACATTATGAAGAAGATCCCAAGCAAATTAAATGGCTACAAGGGACACAACGAAATTGAACAAAAGATGAGCTATGTTATTTGGAACTCGTACACAAAAGAAAAATTTGACAGAAACTGGATCGATTTCCTCAGAAAGTACGACCTCGGAGGCAACAAGTGGCTTTCAGGTAATTGAGATTTCAATTCAAATTATTTTCATGCTCATATCTTTTTTTCCCAAAGTATGCACTTTTTTTGGTTAATCACACCTTATGGGTTCGGTTTGGTTTGCAGAGATGTACGAGGATCGGCATATATGGATTTCAGTCTACTTGGATAACCACTTTTGGGCCGAGATGAGAAGCACACAAAGGAGCAAGAGCATGCATTCATTTTTCAACAAGTTCATCACATAGAATAGCTCCTTGAGACAATTCGTGAAGCAATACGCACAATTGCCTAGCAAGCAGAGAGCAAGCAGAGAGAGAATTCGATGCTGCATATTTTCACACCGTAATACTGTGCGCAATAAAATTAGCAATAGAGGCACGGTTTCAGCATGTATATATCCATGAGAAGTTCAAGGAAGTTCAAGCTCAATTTAGAGGAAAAGTGAACTGTATCACAAGATCAATGCATTTCACCCTAGATTTCACAACATATGAAGTCATAGAACAGATTTCCAATTCCACATTCAACAAATTTGTCGTCACCTATGACGCAGTATCACGAGATGTAAAGTGTCATTGCTTGCGGTTTGAGTCTAGAGGCATATTGTGCCGCCATTCCCTAAGTGTCCTAAGCTTGAGCGAGTGGATAATGTGGCACCAAAATACATACTGGAAAGCTGGAGCAAGAACATAAAGAGGAAGCACACACACATCAAGAGCAGTCAAGATGAACCTCTACTAGAGTCAAGAAGTAAGAGATTTGACAAATTGGTATTTCGATCACACAATATATGTGAATTTGCATCCGAGTCTGAAGAGTTAACTGGAATTCTACACCGAGTATTTGACAAGGTCATGGCGGAGATGGAAGAATATCAAGAGAGAAGCAAATGAAAAAGTTTGTTAACCCACGAAGAAGCGACATTAAGCAATGTGAATGACCTTCAAAGCCCACCACGTGTCAAAACAAGAGGTCGGCACAAGAACAATCTTGGATCAAACCTGGAAAAAAGATCTCAAATACCATGAAGAAAATAAAAAAAAGGCAGCTCCAAGCGAGGTAAAATTGACTTGCTTTTGATTAGTTAAAAATTCAATTGTTCATTTTGCTAATATACAATTAATTATGTCTTTTGTAGTTGAACCTTTTAGGCTCCGAATCATCGATTCTGTCAAGATCCACTCTTTATAATATGCCAGATATGAATTATCCAAGAGAGGATTCTACAAGTTTTAGATTTTATTAATGTAAATTTTTGTTTACCCATGAACAAATTTCGGTTCACCATGGTTATAGCAGGGTTAATTTCTGAATGTTGTTAGTCTTTAATGAATAGTCACTTTTTTTGTGAAATTCTATATTGATATATGCTATTTTTTTTATTCCTCTAGTGTATTAATTTCTAAGTTGAATAATTAGAATTTGTTTTGAGAAACGGGAATCAGGTGTAGTGCTAGTTACATTTTCCGTGTGATTAATTAAATAAAAATTATTAAAAAAAATCTAAAAGAGTAACATAATTATTTTTTAACTTACATTGGTGGAGTTTTAAAACTCTTTCTTGGATGGATTTTTAGGGTTTAGGGTTTTAGGTTTAGAGTTTTAGGGTTTAGTGTTTAGGGTTCAGTTTAGGGGTTCAGGGTTTAGGGTTTTAGGGGTTTATGGTTTATGGGTTCAGGGTTCTGGATTTAGTGTTTATGGTTTAGGGTTTAGTGGTTCAGCATTTTGGGTTTAGGGGTTCAGTCTGTTTCCAACTTTCGGTTCGCCGAGTGTATTAATTTCGGTTCACCGTGTTTAGGGTTGAGGGTTGAGGGTTTAGGATTTAGGATTAGGGGTTTAAGGTTTAGGGGTTCAGGGTTTAGGGTTCAGGGTTTAGGGTTTTAGGGATTCAGGCTTTAGGGTTTAGGGTTTAGGGTTCAGGGTTCAAGGTTTTATGGGTTTAGAGGTTTAGGGGTTGGTTTCGGGTTTTAGTGTTTAGGGTTTTAGGGTTTTGGGTTTTAAGGTTTTAGGGTTTATGGGTTCAGGGTTCAGTGTTCAGGGTTCTGGTTTTAGTGTTTAGGGTTTAGGGTTTAGGGTTTAGGGGTTCAGTGTGTTTCCAACTTTCGGTTCTTCCATTGTATTAATTTTGGTTCACTGTGTTCTTTTAGAGCTCGTAATGTATTGGTAAATACAGTGATTGCAATCATTGAGAACCTGGAATAAAACAGCAGCCGCACAATTCCAACAGACATATAAATTAACATCTCAGATGAGTAATCCATCTTGAATCAAATATAAATATTAACATTAACATTTAGATTAATATTCACATATATACATTTGAAGAAAGCATTTTTTACTTTTTAAACAAGTTAAACAAAATATTGTTAATTACAAATAGCCAATCATAGTATATGCTATTTACTATCTAAATCCCCAAATGTGAATTTACAATAAGGGCTGGAAAGGGAAGCAGATGGCTTCGGGAGTCTTATTGCTTTTGATTTCCAAATCACTTGGTCTCTAATTTTGTTCATTTCATGCAATAGAATGTGCGGACCATATTAGTACCTGAAGCTATCAATTTCTCCCTACAATTCAATTGAAAGTAATTAGTTACATAAGAAATGAAACCCAACTGAAATCATAAAAGAAGGAAGTTTATAAATTTAGAAAGTACTTACTTGTGTCCATGCTCTATATTTATATCTCTTCTTGCTTTTGATCTTTTGTAGATCAATTGTTTCGAGCCATTTCATGATGTATATTCCACAATTATATCTAAGCAAGAATTGAGTATAATACGATTTATAGTATAGAAAATAAAACATATTAAAAATAGCATTATAGAAGAGAAAGATTCTTACTCTGTACGTTGACCATTTAGTAGGATATACTATGCTTCTACTCCCAGTCCATCCTCTATTAAGGGTTCCACCCCAGCATAAACCTTCATCTGAGAAATTATTAATCCCTTAAAGGTATGCAAAAATTGAAAAAATAAATCAATAACACTCAACCGAACTCATTTCATGTACTGAATAATTTGAATAATTTACAATAAAATAACTTACAACAAATTTGTTCAGTTTCTTCCTTCAATCAGGTATATTTTCTGGCAGCTTATTGATAGGATAAAGCACATAGAATTTCTTTTTGGTGACATCTGCAATCCACAACCACCAATGGGCTCCATTGCAAATTGGCACAAATAGTTGAAGTTTGGAAAATTATAGAATATTTCAGTCAAAACAATAGCAAACAAGAGAATTATCAAAGAATTTTTAGAAATTACAACTTACAAATCGATGCGATGCAAGTTTTCTTTTGTCAAGAAACTAGCGGTGGTGGGCATACTGCTTAATATTAAACCTGTAGGCCTTGTTTGTCCTCTTATCAATGTAGGACTCGCCATGTGTTCCCAACATAAAATTATGCAAAATGAATATCAGTTAAATCACATTTCCACTGAACCCAACACAATTCATATGCTGAATAAAATGTGAAAAATATTCAATCATCAAGAGAAAACTTTTTTTCATGCAAAAGAATTCAACAAAACACATAATAATCAGGTGAATCATTATTAATAACATTCCTACCGAACCAAAAAGTAATCAGCATTGAATAAGAAATTTATCTTACCACAATATCCAGCGGCGCAATGTATATTTGTTCCTGATACCGCCGAACTTTTATTTCGTTGAGAATCATACTGTGTATACTAACCACCTACAGGATGAAAATTTATGAGATATACTATATAAGAGCGTTTAGAAAAATCATTAATGTTATTGCAACTGGCAAAGAATTTACCGATGCATGCACATGTTCTTTGGGCATTAGAGACATAAAATATTCTCTTAACCCCTTGTAAAGTGCCTCGTTCGTGATTTTTATCTTTTTCTTTGGGGTTTTGAACTTCAGCTGCTGGTAGCGATGGCTCTGAAGTTGTTGCTTCAGCAAACTTTAATGCTGCTGTCACTCCAGCATCTACCACCGCTTCTTCCAGGATTTCAAGCTGTGAAACACTTAGTTGAGAGGGCTGACTTGGTTGAGATGCTGGTGGACTTATCCCAAGGTTAAAGGAAGGCCTTTCATCTTTCCTTTCCCTAGGTTGAGCAGCACTACAAGATGATGATATTAAACAAAGATATTAAACAAAAATGATATTACTCATTATGGTGAACCAAAATCCAAACAAATAGTGAACCTAAATCTAAACATACAGTGAACTGAAATGATATTAAACAAAAATGATATTAAAGAAAAGCAAGTAACATACCTATCAAATGATGACACGATTAGAGTTTCTTGTTTTGATTGCCTTGCCACCGGAGGTTTTTGGGATTGTTCTTCATCAGAAACTTCATAGACATTGTCATCTTTGAAAAACTCTTCAATAACAGAACTTGTAAGAGATCTCGTAACACCCTGCTTTCTGGGTTCTAGAGGGCAGCTATAAGAAACAGAAGAGAGTCCAAAGACAACAACACATTGAATTCATTTCTGGTTTCAACTGAACCATAACTAAACCATGTATAAGCAGTAAACATTATCGATATTTATATAAGTAGTAAAACTTACACATCAACAGGTCCTTCTTGTTCAGATTGCTGCGCTGTTGGTTCTTTGCAGGGCTGTTCTAGAGGTCTGCTACATTAAATAGTAAACATTTCTATAATTGTCGCAAACTATTATCATATTTAACAATGATATTTAACAGAAATGACATTAATCATTATAGTGAACCAAAATCCAAACTTATAGTGAACCTAAATCCGAACTTACAGTGAACTAAAATTATATTAAACAAAAGTGATATTAAAGAATTTTATGCTTATACATTAACAAGTGCTTCTTGTTCTGATTGCTGTGGCACCGGAGGTTCTTAGGATTGTTGCTGTTGTTCTTTGGCAGAGCTGTTGCATTAAATAGAAAACAGTTCAATAACAATCCAGAATTACTATCCTATACCATTAAAATTAATAAAAAGAATTTTTATGTGAAACTTACTCTTCATTAGAAAATTCGTAGACCTAATCATCTTTGAATATGTCTTCAATTGCAGAACTTGTAAGAGACACTGTAACACCCTACTTTTCGAGTTCTAGAGGGCACCTATAATAAATAGAAAAGAGTCCAAAGACAAGAACACATTGAATTCATTTTTGTTTTCAACTGAACCATAATTAAACCATGTATAAGTAGTAAACATTGAACAAGATTCATGTGGTGAATAAATATTTATTAACTTACTTATTATTAGAAGTTTGCTGTGTTTCATTTTGTGTAGGGACATAGATGAAGTCATCCCTGATCAACTCTTCCTGAATTGAACTTGGAAGAGACAATGCAAGAGGAGGTCTAAGGAATGTAAACAAGGATAAAGTTAATGTTGAATAATCAGAATTTGTTTTAAAAAATAGGAATTTGCACATTGAAAAACTCACACTTCCAAAGGTTGATAACGAGTTTCTTGTTGAAACTCAACGATTTGAGCTCAGAATCAGGTGTAGCTCTAGTGACATTTAAACACATTTTCCTTGTGATTAATTAAAATAAAAATTATTAACTAAATTTAAAAGAGTAACATAAATATTTTTAACTTACACTGGTGGAGTTTTAAAAGTCTTTCTTGGGAAGATTTCTTTTTTCTAAAATATTTGACTGGACTTTTTGGGGTATTTTTCCTAAAAAAAAGATAACAAATTAAAATTAGAAATCAAGATTAAAAGCAGAGGTCTAGAAATACATTAAATTCATTTTTGGGCAACCACCGAACCGAAAAAACAATATGCAGTGAACCAATTTACCTGGTATTGCTCACGGCATTTACATAAGGTGTAGAGCTTCCTTGAGTTTGTAAGAGTTGCTCACTATCCAGATTTACAGCCAGCACTCTAAGCAAGATAAATAAATACTAGTAATTGAATCTAGAGGAATTAGAAAAGGTTGTAGCAAAAGTAAGCAAAGAAAGAAAAAGAACTCGGGAATAATAAACTGAATCTTACGTCTGAGAAAATTCATGTTATGCATTTGGAGAATCAAACTGATCTGGAGCAACGTTTGTTGACTGAGCTCCATCATTTATTTTCTTTGATCTCTTTTCTCTTATCGTCTCCAATGCTCGTTTTCTTCTTTCCACAGCATTGTCTTTTGCTTGTTCAGTTCTGAAAGTTCATAAAATAAGTATCAAAGAACGTAACACATAAGTATCAATAAAAGAAAATATGATTCGAGAAACTTACTCCTTCTCAGATTGGGCTTGTGTTTCTGCCACCCTTTGCGGTTGTTTTCTTTATATTACCGGAGTTTTCTTGATTTCATTTTCTTTGGAATACAGACAAACACATCGAATTTATACCGAAGACAAGACACTAACAATGAAGTCAACCAAACTGACAGACACCATCGAACCGAACTAACTTAAAGTGCTAAAACGAAAATTAGAAGCTCACCGAACCGAAATTAATTCATTTGTTGAACAAAAGGTGATACATATGCAATCAACAAAATGTCTCACAGAAATTATGCAATACTTACTCGCTTTCAGATTCACTTGTACTCTCTGAATCTATCAGCACAAGCTTTGGTTTTTTTGTTTGTTTTTTAACCACTTTCGGTGGTTGTTTTCTTTTCTTTGTTCTGATTTTTTTATTTCTTCTTCTCTGCAACACATAAGAACAAGCGCATAAGAACAAATTTAAGCAAATACAAATTAAATGAAATCAATATGAAAATTAAAGGGATGAGTACTTTTTTCGTCCCAAGGTCTGGGGTCAAAATCAATTTCGTCCCTAATCTTTTTTAGTTATTAAAATCATCCTCAACGTTACAAAACATTATAAAATCGTCCTTTTCTATTTTTTGGACAAAATTACACTTAACTATTAATAAAAATAATATTAAAAACAAAAACAAAACCCTACCCCACCCACACCCAGCATCTCTTCGTCTCTCCCCTCACCCCAAACCCACCCCCAATTTCCCTTCCTACTACTCTCTGACCCTCCAACCCAAATCTCATCCCATCCCATCATCATCATCATCAATTCCCATCTTTCATCTTCTTCTTCTCATATTTTCTTTCTTTTTCATCTTCTTCTTCTTCTCATTCACAAAAACAAAATAAATAAATAATTCAGCAACAACATCAATCACAAAATAAATCAATAATCCAACATCAATAATCACAAAATTAGCAATAATCCATCATCAATCATGTATATGTTCTTCAAAAATTAAAAAAAGAAAAATGAAAAATAGGAAGAATGAATAACAGAGAAAGAAAAGGAAGCCTTGGCCACCTCCATCACACCACTGCCTTGATCTTTTCTTTTTTTTCTCACTCTTCCTTTCCTCACCACCATCACCACTGCCACCATAGCCAAATCATCATCATGCAATTACTATAATCAAAAGTAATTACTAATTTACTATAATCAGAAGTAGTATCACCAATAATAAATTAACAACAATAATTGTGAAGGGTGAATTAACAATGGTGAAGCAACAACAAAACCAAAAATAGAAGCAGAAGTAGAAGCAGAAGGCAGAAAGCAAAAGTAGAAAAGCAGAAGCAACAATAGGGCTCGATGGCGATGAGACCTCATTCCAGCGGCGGTGACGGAACAAGGCTCGGTTTCTTCCTTGGGAGGCGCCAAACCCGCGGACAACCGCCATTGATGACGATGTGAGGAGCAGAGCTGCCGTCGATGATTTCGCAGCACGGAAGGGAGAAGGTAGGGAGAACTCGAAAAGAAAACAGCGGAGGGTCAGGAGATGGACGGCAGCGGCAGTGCCTCCATGCATTTGGGGTAGGGGGAAAGACGAAGAGATGCTGGGTGTGGGTGGGGTGGGGTTTTATTTTTTTAATATTATTTTTATTAATAGTTAAGGGTAATTTGGTCCAGAAAAATAGAAAAAGACGATTTTATAACGTTTTGTAACGTTGAGGATGATTTTAATAAAAAAAAAGATTAGGGACGAAATTGATTTTGACCCCAGACCTTGGGGACGAAAAAAGTACTTATCCCAAAATTAAACTTACTGGCTTTCGAATTTAGATTCGGAAAGTCTTTCCTCTTCCGAAGAAGAATCTATCTCGACAATTTTCTTTTTTATTTTCTTTCCTTTTTCTTTTTTGTCCAAGTTACTTGTTTTTGTTTTTTCTTTCTTTTTCCTTTCTATACAGAAGTCCCTAAAACAGAAATAAGGACTCAATTATTTAATCATCAAGAAAACACATTAACAATCCAGTGAACCAAATGAAGCAATCCCACCGAACCGAAAAATATTCATATGGTGAATAGTACATGACAAATATTTAATCATCAAGAAAAATGTTTCTTAATGCAGAAACATTCACATGAACAAACTAACAATTGCAAGTAGGACAAATAAATTAATTATAACCTAAAATAGAAGTGTATTTAGTTAGTAGAGTATTTTAAAAGCATTTGAAAGCAAATTTTTGGGGAATTTTAGTAGTGTATTTACCAATGGTTCTATTGCTTCGGATGAAATCTGTTCAAGTATCATTTGCCTTGTCCAATAGGCCACCCACGGTGCCGGGGGAGCATCAGCTGTAAATGGGCAGGAAAAAAACTTGGTTTCGTAGAAGTATATCAACATTAATACAAAAACACAGCCATCAATAGACTATTTCTTCCCCTTTCTCTTGTTTTCAACTCCTTTCATCAAGAAGTTGAGCACATGCTTTGCCCAATCACATTCCCGAATGTTGTCCACATGAAAAATTGGTGGCTTATGGATTGGGGAGGCCACACTTACCATTGTGGGGAGCAAGAAACACTTTTGTATCAAGACAACAAAAGTCCTATTGAATTTTTTTTCGGTTCTCCTTCTCTTCTACACTCATATCCAGCACATTCCTTGTCTGCTGCATTCATGTTGTTGTGATTAACATTTTTAGGAAAACGATGTGCTATAATATTTTAATAGCAAAAATCAGTCAAAAACGGTTAGGTTAACTTTTTGGACACCAATGAACTAAAAATAAGCAGTAAGGAAAATGTATTACCTCCGTTGCTTATGCCGAGGGCAGCTACTACTTTTCGAAGAGTTATGTATATTTTTTCTTTGAGAGTTTTCAGGCATCCTTTCTCTTCATCAAATCGATCAAGTAATTCTTTCAACAATATATTAGAGACATTCATTTCTGGGACATTTGCCAAGGCACCAAATCCCATTTCTTCCACTATATCTTTCTTTTCTTGACCCATTTATCTGTACACTATTACTATTGCCTTTGTTTGGCATCTATAATAATGAGTTTTCTGCAAGTTTTGAAAAGGAATGTGAAGATATATTTATAATAGAAAATAGATATTATTCGAGTGAAAACGGATAAATATATTTAATCTGCTTATGTTATATTGCGGCTTCTCCTTCATTGTTACCATTTTCTTGTTCTATTTTGCTGTAATGAAATATTTTGGTCAATACTTTATTGAATACATCAACAAGCACAAGCATGTATATCTTAATCAAGTAAATTAAAATGCCACAAGCCACAGAACCAAAACTCATTCATGCACAAAACCAAAATCACAAAGGCCACCAAACCAAAACTCATTCATGCACAGAACCAAAATCACAAAGGCCACCAAACTGAAAAATGTTCATCTGGTTAATAAATGATGATCAACTTTCAATCCACAATAATAGTATTCTTCTATGCAAAAGTACTGAAGATAGTAACTGTAAGAACCGCAACTAATCAACTGATTAATTAAGTGATTAATTGCCAAAATTAGATTCCAAAATGTTAGAGAGAGAATTTGAGGATTTAAAGGTGATTTTTGGACTCAGTGGGTCTTTCTGAGTTAGAAAATGTATCTTCTGCGAAAAACCGTAAAAAACCGCAAACCGACAGTTGAACCGGTTGAACCAGTTCAAGTCTGCCCGGTACCGCACAAGAAAAGTGAAAACCATCGAAAACCTTAGAAAAATTTTAGAAATGGAAAACCGGGCATTACTTTTAAAGGTTTGGCCAGAAGTAGGGCCAAACAGGCTAAAAACGCTAACGGGTTGGACCAGGCCCAAGTTGGGCCCAAACCCAACATATAAAAAGCTCATTTAATTAACCAAACTAGCCACAACACCAATTAAACACAACACACACAGTAGAAAAAAAAGGGGGGAAGAGAGGAAGAAGAAACACTATTCACCCTCTTCTTCTCTAGCTCATATCTTGAGCTACAGAGCTCCGATCGCCGCACCGTTTATGGCTACGCATTCCTCGTGAAGAGCTCTACAAAACCCATACAAGAAACTGGAGAGGTAACCACGAAATCGTTTCTATTCTTCTCTCCAAAATTTTGGTTCTTAGGGTTTGTGATTAAGTGAGTTTTTGTGATTTTGGATGTTTAGGTTTGCTCTAATCCTTGCTTAGCCTTGCATTTTGATATCCAAATCTGTTGGAGAAGGTAAGAGCCATTAGACCCTTGTGAATTTATGTTTAATTGGAACCCTAGGTTGATTTGAGGTGATTTATATGTATATAGTTTGATTATTGTGGCTTTGGGAGCTATTAGAGCTTAATTGTGCTTATTGGAGTGGAATTGAAAGCTTGGATTGTAGTTGGAAGCTTGTTGTGCTAATTTGGAGATTTGGTGCATATAGAGAATCGGCCAAGGTATGGTTTTGGTTTCCTCTATGTAGTATATAATATTTATGGACACATAGGCTAGTGACCCATAGTATAGGTTTGAATTTAAATGGTTGTTGAGTTGTTAAGTATTGATATGTGGTGATTTATGATGAATTAATGATTGTTGCGTTTGAGTATGATGAATGATGGTAATATGATAATGATGATTGATTGTGTAACTTAAAAAGCCATAATGATGATATAAGTGATGTTGAATTGGATAATTTGGCATTATGGTGGTAAAAGTGTGATATATTGGTGTTGATGTTGAAGATGATGAAATGTGAAGGGAAATGTGATAATGTTGGTGTATTAGGGCACAACAAGTTAATTTTGATGAAAGGTAAAGTTTTTGAATGGTTTGGTATGATTTGGAATGTGTATGGTACGAAATTGTGTAAATTGTGAAGTTTGGTAAAATTGGATTTTTGGTGAAATTTGTTCGATCATAACTTTGCCTCGGTTTTCAAAACTGATTGAATTTTGTTTAGGATTAAAGATATTTAAAAACCCTTTAAATCAATATAAATTTTGTAAAAATTGAAATTTTGTAGAGGAAGTTATGATCATTCAAACTTGGTGCTAAAAATATGAAATTCTACAAAGTTGCGGAAGTTTATGATTTCTGATATGTGTGCACGCACAGCCTTGTGCGGTCGCACAACCTGCAAAAATTTTGATCTGTGCGGACACACACCTGTGTGCACGCACAGGCAGGGAAGTGCATTCTGTTTGCAGTGCTAGCACAGCTTGTGCGCACTCATATCTAAGGAAGAATGTCAACCTGTGCGGACGCACACGTTGGGAAGGTCAATCTGTTAGGAGTGCTGGAACAGGTTGTGTGAGTGAACAGATTCTGTAAGTTTTGCCACCAGTGCGTATGCACACCCCTGTGCGTATGCACACATTTTAAAATTTCCCGGACGTGCGCACGCACAGACCCCTATGCGGCCGCACACATCCTGTATCTCAAATTTACTTGTTTTCAACCATTCTTCTCTCCCAACAAGGTTGTAAGCCTCTATAACACCATTTTAAGACTTTTGGGCCTAATTTTGAGCATTAGAACATGGGATAGAACTTAAGGGCTCTAGTATATGATTTTATGATAAAGTAGAAAACGGAGGCCTAGGTTTCTGGCACGCTGAGAATGGTTTGACGTTAGGTGAAGGATGCTTGGTATATGAGATGAGGAGTGATGAAATTTTGATATTTGGAAACTGAGTTACCAATGGACAGTGGTTGAGATGAGCCAGGGACTCAGATTGAGATTATGGATCTCTGTATACTTAAAATGCTTTCTAAAAACCACTGAAATAATGTTTTTACTGAAATTATGAGATGTTATGTGCTCAGCAGGGACGGTGGTTAATCCCGTCTGTCGAGGTAGCGGCAGCGGTGTAAGGATGGTGGTTAATCCCACTTACGTTGAGATGTGAGGTCTGAGGCAAGAGTACCCCGCTCGCATCCCTTCAGAACTATAGAGCGTGCAGGCGCCGGTACCTGGACAGTGATCCGAGCACTATATCTTGGGGGTTCCCATATGAGAATTCCGAACGACGACATCTCCATGGAGATGTGTCGGGTTGGCAGGTGAACCGACAATGTGATATCACAGTCAGTAGGGTAAGCATTCATCATATGCATTTTCTATCTGCTTGTATGCTTTGTTTACTTGTAATGGCTTGCCTAATTGAATAACATGCTTACTTGCTATCTGAATTATTTGCCTTATATGCTTCTACTTGTGCTTTACTTGCATTGTATATTACCTGTGTTTTCTACTGGGATTGAGGAGGTTCGGAAGGCGGTGACGATGAGATCACATGGAGGATCGGTTGGTGAAGGCTGTGGGACAGTGGTGTTTGGTTAGAGTAGAAATCCCCTAAGATAGATTACCTGGTTTATTTAAGTCAACATTGATATATTATGCTTATCTGTTTCATAATGCTTAAGTAATGAAATCTTGTGATGGATATGGAGCTTAGGATTGCCTTTGGCATCCCGGTGTCTTATATCCTACATCACTGGGCACTGTTACTATACTGAGAATCTCTGGTTCTCATACTATATTTTTGTTGTGTTTTTCAGATGCAAGTCACAACCTACCTCGGTGAGTTGTTTTGGATGGTGACAAAAGCGGAGGATCTTGGATTCTTTTGGAGTCCTTTTGGTTTATTTTGTTTATACATCTCTCCTTTTGTATTTTGTTTTGCCTAGAGGCATATATATGAAAGAATAAAACTTGTATAAGATATTTTCACTGTATGGTTCTATATACTTGTATATGGCTAGCTGGCTTAAACTCCGTGAGTCGTGACTAGTTTCCTATGATATTCTATACTTATCTTTTATCATATCTTATTGGTTTCTTATGCCTTAAGCTAGTAGCTTTGTTAGTACGTTTTGCGCTCTTAAAAATCCTGTTCTGAGCTATATCCTTCATCGGGCTTCTAGACTATACTATTCTTTCTATATATATATATTAGATATAAGCTTAGAAACTGTCGTAACCTCTAAGTAACCTTTGCTTTACGACACGAGGTAAGGCTTAGGCTATTTAGGGTGGTACATTTAGTGGTATTAGAGTGGTTCATCCTCGTGAGCCTGAGGGATAGACCGATTGTGCTTTATTGTATACTCTGTGTGTCTTTTCTTTGATGCTATTAGGTTATCTGTTTGATATTGCATAGCATGCTTGTTTGTGAGTGCCTGTTTGGGATAATTGAAGCACTACACTTTTGATATTGAGACTGATCACATTGATATCGATTGTTTGGTGTAGACAGTAACCCTAATGGCCACTCATGGACGAGATCGAACATGTACACGAGAAAGTAGGAATGAGCAACCAACTGACAATCATCCCAAATTCATGGCAGTAATGGCGAATCTTGCTAATACCATGGAAGCTAATATTTCTGCGACTCTGCAAGCTGTGCAGAGATTGGACCAACTGGCCGGGAATGGAAATGGCAATGGGAATGGCGAAGGGAATGCCAATGATAATGCTGAGGGTAACGGCGATAACATGTGAGGAGTTCCGATGACCTTGGCGACGTTCCTCAAGGTTCATCCACCAACTTTCCGAGGATCAACTAATCCTATTGAAGTGGACCACTAGTTCCAGGCCATGGAGCGTGCTTTACAGGTGCAGCATGTTCCACACAATCAGTATGTAGAGTTTGCCGCTTATCAGCTAGCGGGAGAGGCCCAGCCCTGGTGGCAAGCTGAGTGTCATTTGCTACAGCTTCAAATGCCAACATTCCGTGGGAGGTGTTTGAGACAACTTTCTATAACTTCCCTGAGTCTGCAAGGGAAGCAAAGGAGATGAAACTAATGTTGATGAAGCAAGGTTTCCTATCTGTGGCAGATTACACCAACAAGTTTGAGGAACTCTGTAGGTTTTCTAGGGTATGTCAAGGTGTCCCGGAGACTTACGAGAGCTGGAAGTGCATTAAGTACCAAAGGGGTTTAAAGGATAGCATTATGACTGCTGTGACTCCTTTGGAGATCCGTGTCTTCTCTGACTTAGTGAACAAGGCTAGAGTAATGGAAGAGTATGCCAAAACCGTGGCGGCATCCAAAGACACTCATGGAGGGAGCTCTAGTCGGGGGCGTGGCAAGTATTTTCATCTGAGAGGACAAAGCTTCAAGAGAGGAGGATATGCGCCTCAAGGCTAAGGAGGTTCTAGAAAGAATAATCAGAATCAATTTCAGTATGCTAAGGAGATAGGAAATCAGAGTAAGAATTCTCCAGATTTAGTTTGTGATCGTTGTGGATGTTTTTAGCCTTATGACTCATGCAAGATTGGTTTAGGTGGTTGCTTCAATTGTGCATTTCCTGCCCACATTGCGAGGGATTGCACTCGTGAGAGGAATCAGAATGCAGGCTAGAGTTAGCATCAAGGTTGAGTCTTTGCTGTGAATGCCAAGGATGCTTCTAAGGCGGATCCAGTTATGAGAGGTATATGTCTAATTGGTGATAAATTCTTAGTTGCATTATATGATACTAGAGCTTCGCATTCATTTATTTTGTTTGCTAAGTTGAGGAATTAGGCTTGAATGTGTTAGAGTTACCTTTTGATTTGCATGTATATACTCCGCATCAAACAGTTATGACTAGGTCAGGTTGTAGACAAGTAGGTTTCAAGCTCGAGGGTAGAGACTTTGTGCACGATTTGATCTGTTTACCAATGGTAGGGCAAGAAATAATTTTGGGGTTCGATTGGTTGTCGAAGAATCAGGTTTTGTTGGATTGCTTTGAAAGAACTATTTGGTTTATGCCGGAAGGAGAAAATGGAGTAGTGGTAGCTATGGGGTATTACCTGAACTCTGTAATGGTGCTTTGTAGTGAGGAGGAGTGTCAGGGTTATATTCTGTTGGCTGCTAATGCGTTGGGTGATGCCCAGTACTTAGATTAGATTCCGGAGGTTAGAGATTTTCCAGAAGTGTTCCCAGAAGATATCCCTGATTTCCCACCTCAAAGGGAGATTGAATTTGCAATTGAATTGGTGTTGGGAGCCGGACCAGTGTCGATTGTGCCGTATAGAATGGCTCCGATAGAGCTGGCTGAATTAAAGACCCAGTTGGAAGAACTTCTGAACAAGAAGTTCATTCGACAAGTGTATCACCATGGGGAGCGCCAGTTTTATTGGTGAAGAAGAAAGATGGAGGAATGCGTTTGTGTATGGATTACCAATAGTTAAATAAAGTGATAGTGAAAAATAAGTACCTGCTGCCAAGCATAGATGACTTGATGGATCAATTAAAAGGAGCTGGAGTGTTTTCCAAGATTGATTTGAGATCCGATTACCATCAGATAAGGGTGAAGGAGGATGATATCCCTAAGACTACGTTTAGAACATTCTATGGACACTACGAGTTTGCGGTAATGTCCTTCGGGTTAACGAATACACCTGCTATTTTCATGGATTACATGAACAGAGTCTTTCGTTTCTTTCTAGACAAATTCGTGGTAGTTTTCATAGATAACATCTTGGTTTACTCTAAAACAGCAAAGGAGCATGAGGAACACTTGAGGATTGTTCTACAAATCTTAAAGGAACGGAAGTTGTATGCTAAATTGTCAAAGTGTGAGTTTTGGAAGGAGGAAGTAAAGTTCCTAGGCCACGTGGTGAGTAAAGGAGGAATAGCTGTAGACCCTTCTAAGGTAGAAGCGGTGATGGAGTGGGAAAGACCGACGACTATGATGGAAGTCAGGAGCTTTTTGGGTTTAGCCAGATATTACTGGAGATTTATTGAAGGATTTTCCCAGATTGCGCTACCGATGACGAAGTTAACATGGAAAGAAGCGCCTTTTGTGTGGACGTTGGAGTGCGAAGCGAGTTTTTAGACTTTAAAGAAGAGATTAACTTCAGCACCTGTTCTAATCTTTCTGGAACCGCATAAATCGTTTGAAGTATATTATGATGCTTCTTTGAAGGGTTTGGGTTGCGTGTTGATGCAACACCGGAACATGGTGGCTTACGCATCGCGTCAGCTTAGACCGCATGAGGTGAATTACCCAACTCATGACTTGGAATTAGCGGCGATTGTGTTTGCATTGAAAATTTGGAGACACCACTTGTACGGAGTAAGGTTTAGCGTCTTTTCTGATCATAAGAGTCTCAAGTACATCTTTGATCAGAAAGAGCTAAATATACGCCAGAGAAGGTGGATGGAGTTGCTTAAAGATTATGATTTCGAGTTGAGTTATCACCCTGGAAGGGCGAACGTGGTAGCAGATGCTTTGAGTCGAAAATCTTTAACAATTGCTTGGATGAGAATCAAGGAAGAAGAGCTAGTGGATAAGTTTGTGGATCTTAAGCTGGATATTGGTGAAGTGGCCGGAAGAGCTTGTTTGAACCAGTTACAGATCTCAAGCACGTTTAAATCAGAAATACAAAGGGCTTAGCAAGATGTGCAAAAGCTTCAGCAATTGTTTAAACCATTTGGTGATAAGAGGCGTGAAGAATTCACTAAGGATGATGAAGGGTTATGGAGATACAAGGGAAGGATTTGCATACCAGATGTAGGGAGTTTGAGGCCAGACTTGTTGTCGGAAGCTCACAACAGTGGATTTTCTATTCATCTCGGAAGCACGAAGATGTATTATGACTTAAAGAAGATGTTTTGGTGGCCTGGGATGAAGGATGATGTAGCTACAGTGGTATCCAAGTGTTTGACTTGCCAGAAAGTAAAGATAGAACACTAGAAACCGTCAGGAATGCTACAACCACTTAAGATTCCTTAGTGGAAGTGGGAAGGAATCGCAATAGATTTTGTGACCGGTTTACCAAGGACTAGGTCGGGATTTGATGTGATTTGGGTGATCGTAGATCGCTTAACCAAATCCGCTCATTTTCTGCCTATCCGAGTAAACTGTTGTTCTATGGAAGAGTTGGCGAGATTGTATATCAAGGAAATAGTAAGGTTGCATGGTGTGCCATCGAGCATAGTATCAGATTGTGATCCCCAATTCACTTCAAGGTTTTGGGGAGCTTTTCAAAGAGCCTTCGGTACGAAGTTATGTCTCAGTACTGTATATCATCCGCCAACAAGTTATGTCTGATAACTGCTTCCATGTTCGTATGCTTGCTTTGGGTTGGTTATTTAACCACCTCTTAGCTTGATCTTTTACAGCAAATGGAAACAGGAGTAATCTGTAGACATCTTGATCTACTTCCTTATCATGTACTATGTCAGCAATTTGTAAGAACTGTGCTAGAAACTCAGTAGGTTCTTCTTGTGGAAGACCGGAATACTGGCAATTTTGATGCACCATGATAATGAGATGAGGGTTTAGCTCAAAGTTGCTAACCTTAATGGGGGGTATACAGATACTACCCCCATATAAAGCAGCAGTTGGGTTAGCATATGACCCCAAAGTCCTTCTGGACTGTTCAGTTCCACTTAGGTCTATGATGGAGAAAGGGAGGTGATGTGAATTATGAATAAAATTTTATTTTATTTTATTTCAATATTTTTTTTAGAACCGAAAATAAAAGAAAATTGGAAACTAAAATAATTAATTAATTAAAAGGATTTGAAAAATTTTGGGTGGTGATTTTCGAAAATGAAGAGAGAGAAAGTGGTTAGGAAGTTTTGAAAAAGATATGATTTCAAAATTTTAAAGATTGAAACTTTCTTAATAAGAAAACACCAAACTTAAAATTTTTCAATCAAAGTAATAAAATAAGACTAAAAAATTCAAAAATTATGAGTAATTAAAGGAAAAGATTTTTTAATTTTTAATGAGGAGAGAGAAAAACACACAAAAGACACAAGACTTAAAATTTTTTAGATCTAATGCTCCTTGTTTTCGAAAATTTGGAGGGAAAACACCAAGGAACACCAAACTTAAAAATTTTAAGATCAAAACACAAAGAAAACTCAAGAACACCTTGAAGACTCACAAGAACACAAAAAGAACACCAAACTTAAAAGTTTGACACAAAATTTAATCAAAGAAAAATTATTTTTGAAAGATTTTTGAAAAGAAAATAAAAGACTCAAATTTGATGACTCTATACCAACAAAAAAATAATTTATTCCTAATCTAAGCAACAAGATAAACCGTCAGTTGTTCAAACTCGAACAATCCCCGGCAACGGCGCCAAAAACTTGGTGCATGGAATTGTGATTTACACATTTCACAACTCTGATGCCACTAACCAGCAAATGCACTGGGTCGTCCAAGTAATACCTTACGTGAGTAAAGGTCGATCCCACGGAGATTGTCGGCTTGAAGCAAGCTATGGTTATCTTATAACTCTTATTCAGGATATCAATAATAATTCTTAGTTTTATTTGTAAAAAGTAAAAGAACATGGAATAAATAATACTTGTTATGCAGTAATGGAGAACAGGTCGAGGTTTCAGAGATGCTCAACCCTCTAAGTTTCTTCTTTCCTACTGCCTTCTTCTTCAAACACGCCTGGCTCCTTCTATGGCAAGCTTTATGTTGGTGGATCACCATTGTCAATGGCTACCATCCGTCCTCTCAGTGAAAACATGTCCGCTACGATTTCCCGCATGGCTAATCATCTGTCGGTTCTCACTTGTGTTGGAATAAGATCCATTGATCTTTTTGAACACTGTCACTGCACCCAACAGTCGCGAGTTTGAAGCTCATCACAGTCATCACATTGAAGTACGAGTGAATATCTTATAACAGAAGCAAGCGCGATTGAATAGAAAACAATAGTAATTGCATTAATTCATCGAGACACAACAGAACTCCTCACCACCAACCATGGGGTTTAGAGACTCATGCCATCAAAGGTACAATAAGGAATGTAAAAATGTCATGAGGTACAAAGTAAATCTCTAAAAGTAGTTTTTATACTAAACTAGTAACCTAGGTTTACAGAGAATGAGTAACTAGGTGCAGATAGTGCAGAAATCCACTTCCGGGACCCACTTGGTGTGTGTTTGGGCTGAGCTTCCTAGCTTTCACGTGCACAAGACGTTCTTGGAGTCTAGACGTCAGTTTTGGTGCTAGTTTGGGCGTTTAACTCCAGCTTTGATGCCAGTTCTGGCGTTTTACGCCAGAAAAGGATCTTTGGTGGGCGTTTTGACGCCAGTTTGGGCCATCAAATCTCGGGCAAAGTATGAACTATTATACATTTCTGGAAAGCCCAAGATGTCTACTTTCCAACTCAATTGAGAGCGCCCCAATTGGGCTTCTGAAGCTCCAGAAAATTCACTTTGAGTGCAGGGAGGTCATAATCCAACAGCATCTTCAGTCCTTTCTCAGCCTCTGAATCAGATTTTTGCTCAGGTCCCTCAATTTCAGCTAGAAAATACCTAAAATCACAGAAAAACACACAAACTGATAGTAAAGTCTAGAAATGTGATTTTTGCATAAAAACTAATAAAAATATAATAAAAAGTGAATAAAACATGCTAAAAACTATGTGAAAATACTACCAAAAAACGTATAATTTATCCGCTCATCACAACACCAAACTTAAACTGTTGCGTGTCCCCAAGCAACTAAACAAATAAAATAGGATAAAAAAAAGAAGGCTATGGTGTAATAACAACTCAGAGTCTTTAATGAAGCTCAAATTCAAATTAGATGAGCGGGGCTTAGAGCTTTTTGCTTCTGAATAGTTTTGGCATCTCAATTTATCCTTTGAAGTTCAGAATGATTGGCATCCATAAGAACTCAGAATTCAGATAGTGTCATTGATCCTCTTAGTTAAGTACGTTGATTCTTGAATATAGCTACTTATGAGTCTTGGCTGTGACCCTAAGCATCTTGTTTTCCAGTATTACCACCGAATACATAAATGCCACAGATACATAACTGAGTGAACCTTTTCAGATTGTGACTCAGCTTTGCTAGAGTCCCCAGTTAGAGGTGTCCAGAGTTCTTAAGCACGCTCTTTATGCTTTGGATCATGACTTTAACCACTCAGTCTCAAGCTTGTCACTTGGACCTTCATGCCATAAGTACATGGTTAGGGACAGCTTGATTTAGCCGCTTAGGCCAGGATTTTATTTCCTTGGGCCCTCCTATCCACTGATACTCAAAGCCTTGGATCCCTTTCACCCTTGCCTTTTAGTTTAAAGGGTTACTGGCTTTTTCTGCTTGCTTTTTCTCTTTTTTTTTTTGCTGCTTTTTCTTGCTTTAAGAATCACTTCTATGATTTTTTAGATTATCAATAACATTTCTCTTTATTCATTATTCTTTCAAGAGCTAACAATTTTAACATTCATAAACTTCACTATCAAAAATATGCACTATTCAAGCATTCATTCAGAGAGCTAAAGTAATGCCACCACATATAAATAATTTGAATTTTTCTTATTTTGTACTTGAAATATTTGCACCCTTGCTATTCTAAAAAAACTGCTATTTTATTCATGTTTGATGATGATAAGAAAATTAAATTATACCCAAATTGATAAAAATAATACTAATGCTCATGCAATTATAATACTAATAATCATGCAATCCTAATACTAATGCTTATGCAACTCTTAATATAGGTCTCTAATGACAGAAGTTATCACAGAGTTAGGACTCAACAACCTTGATTTTCGGAGATAGGTGTTCCTTTAATCTGTGGGACACCTGGCGCTTCAAGGGATAACATCTGGCACTTCAGCTCCTGTAGCTCACGCCCTTGCAGCTCTTGTTCCTTGAGCAATTTACAAAGCATGCTGTTCTGGTTCTGCTACTCTTCTTTGAGTTGATCCATAGCTTCTTGCAGCTTGGTGACAGATGCTTTCAAGGGGGCCCAATAGTCAAATTGGGGGATTTCTGGGAGGAGCTCATGCACCCTCCTCTTGGTGGGGTTGTCTTGAGCTTGAGATCCATCCATTATTTTTTTAGTGATTGAGTGCTGAGTTGGGACGAACTCATCCACTCCCATCTATACCCCTGCATCTTTACATAATAGATAGATCAAGCTTAGGTAAGCCAATTTGGCCTCAGTAGATTCTTTTTGTGCAATTTTGTACATTTCACAAGGAATTAGCTGATGAACCTCCACCTCTCTTCCCAACATAATATAGTGAATCATCACTGCCCTTTTTACAGTAACTTCAGAACGGTTACTTGTGGGAAGTATAGAATGCCCAATGAAATCCAGCCAGCCCTTAGCAACTGGTTTGAGATCTCCCCTCTTTAGTTGGTTTGGGACACTTTTTGTGTTGGTTATCCACTTGGTTCCAGGGAAGCATATGTCCTCTAGAACTTGATCCAGCTTTTTATCTTTAGCCATTCTTCTATTAAAGGATTTTGGATCATCTTGCAGTTGAGGAAGTTTGAGGACTTCTCTTATTTTTTCCAGGTAAAAGTAAATAATTTTCCCCCTAACCATAGTCTAAAAAGTGTGGAAGGCAGCTCCCTCCATTCTTTGCTTATTTGTTAGCCACAGATTTGCATAGAATTCCTGGACCATATTTTTTCCCACATTCATCTCAGGATTAGATAGGATTTTCCAGCCTCTATTTCGAATCTGCTCTTGGATCTCCGGATATTCGTCTTCTTTCAGATCGAATTTAACTTTCGGGATCATGATGAACGGATTTTTGATGGTATAGAATTTCACAAATGAATTCTCGTTGCAAGTATAGTTTCTAAACCAATCAATAGTCCTTTCATACAAAAGATTGTTTGTCACAAGTAACAAACCCCTAAATTTATAAACCGAAGAAATTAATAACCGAAGTATTCAAACCTCGGGTCGTTCTCCCTAGGAATTGTAATGAAGTGTTTTGTTATTGGTTGTGAGTTATTTTTGGGGTTTTAATAAGAAACATGAAAGATAAATGGCAAGAGAGTAAACTAAGGCCTAAAAAGGTCTTGGCAAGGGTTGGTGGTCAAGGATCTCTATCCTAATCACTAACCACAATATGAGAATTGGCAAGGATTAATATCATTAAATCATCCTCTAACTAGTAGTAAAGGAAAGTCAAATGAGCTATATCAATCCTATTCCATAAGTCCTAACTCAATTTGATTCCTCAAGTCCTAATCAACTCCTAAAGGAAAGACTAGCTTTAGAGGCATTCAAATCAATTAGCAACTTCTAATTATCAATCAACAAAGGAATTAGATAACTCAAGAGTCACTAATTACTCTACCTAGGCCAAGAGGAACAAAACCTACACTAAAACCTAACCAAGCATTTCATCAAACACTTGGAAGGTACAAGAGAAAAGCAAAGCAAATTGACAACAAGAATAGAATCTAACAACAATTATTGAAAGGAATTAACAACAACAATCAAAAGAAACACATTTATTATGAATTACCTTGATTGAATTGAAAGAGAGTAGAAGAAACAAAAGGAGATCTACAACAAAACACAAGAACAACATAAAGGAAATTACAACAAAAGAATAGAAGAAGGATGAATCTAACAACAAGTAATTGAAAGGTAGAAGTAGAAGAAAGCAAAGATTAAAACCTAGATCTAAGAACTAATCCTAATCCTAATCCTAGAGAGAAGTGAGAGCTTTCTCTCTAGAAACTAACTCTAACTACTAAACTAAGCTAAACTAAACTAATGGTAACTAACTTGTCCATCCCTCTTCAATCCTTGGCTTAAATAGGATCAGAAATGAGTTGGATTGGGCCCACAAGGCTTATAAATTCGCTAGCCACGAGTTTGCATGAAGTGAATCACGTGCACCAACGGCGCATACGCGTATAGTGCGTGTACGCGTCCTTATACGTATAGCAAATATGGCAAATCTTATATCGTTTTGAAGCCCCAGATGTTAGCTTTCTAACCCAACTAGAACCGCATCATTCGGACCTCTGTAGCTCAAGTTATGGTCGATTAAGTGCAAAGAGGTCGGCTTGACAGCTTTTGTGTTTCCTTTATTTCTTCATGAGTTCTCCATTTCTACATGCTTTTCCTTCATTCCCTTGGTCCAATCCTTGCCTCCTAAATCTGAAATCACTTAGCAAATATATCAAGGCGTCTAATGGAATCAAGGAGAATTAGATTTAGCTATTTTAAGTCCTAAAAAGCATGTTTTCACTCTTAAGCACAATTAAAGGAGAAGTTATAAAACCATGCTATTTCAATGGATAAATGTGGGTAAAAGGTTATAAAATCTCCTAAATCAAGCACAAAATAAATCCTACAAATGGGGTTTATCAACCTCCCCACACTTAAACCAAGCATGTCCTCATGCTTAAACCAAGAATGAAGTAAAGGGTATGGCATTTATTCAATGGAACTAACTAAATGCAATCTACCTATATGCAACTATCTAAATGAATGCAATTGCTTGGTCAAAATAAATCAATCTCCAAGAAGCATATATGCACAAGGGTTAAGGACTAGCAAGTCTAATCCACAATTGAATTGAGTTATTAAATATTTTTACAAACTTGCATGAGAAGAGATGATCATAGATGGAAACATGTAATTGAGCATCAAACCCTCACCGGATGTGTTTGCGCTCTATTCACTCAAGTGTTTAGGGTTGATTCTCTTAATTCTCCCCTAATCATGCTTTCCAAGATTTGTTCTTCTTCTAACAATCAACATATATTCAATGCATGCATACATCTATCATGAGGTCTTTTCTTTAGGTTGTAATGGGGTTAAGGTCAAGGTAGGATGTATATATGGTCAAGTGAGCTTGAATTTTGAATCTTTGACAAACTTAAACTTCCCACCTATAAGCTTAAACTTCCCACCTAACCTATGACATCCTATACAATTAAGTTCTAACCTAACTACCCATTCCTCACTTTTCCACATACTCATGTATTTCCTTTTCATTTCACAACACTTATGCATTGATCTTTATTGAGCTTCACTTTGCTTTGGGGCATTTTGTCCCCTTTTTATTGCTTTTTCTTTTTCTTTTATTTTTCTATTTTTTTCTTTTCCATATTATTTTTCTTTTCTTTTTCTTTTATTTTTCTCATTTTTTTTCTTTCTATATACAAGAACCTCAATGCATAAGGTTTTACATTTGATCAATACATGAGTATGTACCCAATTCCCAATATTTTCAATAACAATACAAAACTACCATTTTATTCACCCAATGTCCCAAGATTCACAAATACAAAACTACCCTTTTATTCACCCAATGTCCCAAGATTCCCACACTTGAATGATACTCACACACACTAGCCTAAGCTAATCAAAGATCCAAATTAAGGACTTGTATTGTTTTTCGCTTTAGGCTTGTAATGTGCTAAAATAAGAATGAAGTGGGTTAATCGTAGGCTCAAATTTGGTTAACAATGGAAGATAAAAGGTAAGGCTTTTTGGGTAAGTGAGCTAAATGAAATGATGGCCTCAATCATATAAATGCATAAATACATAAAATAATGGACATAAAGAATCAAACAAATCAAAGATTACAATTATAGAAAGAGAATAATGCACACAAGAAGGAAAAATAAGTGGTTATAAAATGTAACCACACTATTAGGCTCAAAACTCACTTGCTTGTGTTCTTAGCTCAAAAACATGATCCACAAGATATATAATTCAAGCAAGTTTAATGAAAAGCTTTCACTCAAATCAATTGAGGTGCCCTATAGATAGAAATCCTTGAAAAATTCCATTATTTTGACTAAGCTTATTTTGTATATATATGCAAAACTAAGAAAATGCAAGTAAAAACCAAAAAATCCTAGAATGAAATGCAAAAGTGTTGGGAATAGAAATTTGTCACCAAAAATTGCCGATCGGTCGAACGATCTTCCCACACTTAAAAGTTTGCACCGTCCTCGGTGCACTCAAAGATGAGCAAGGGGGTACGGCGAGTCTCCGGATTGCTGCGTGTTCTTAGTCTTGCTTCCGTTATTGCTTGTGGTGCATTCGTCATGAAAGACAAAAAAATATAATACCATAAGATGAGAAAACAAAAGCAAGGAAGCAGACATTGTTGGAATGAGGTAACTCACTAGAATTGAGTGGTTAATTAGTGTGACATTAATGACAAATAGGTGTGTGAATTCTAAATTGCGCGGTTTAGAACACACATTAGCATAAAAATCTATGTCACAAAAAACGCATTCACTTTACTCATTCTAGTATACTTGAGATGCTTTAAGTGAACTTGTAAGGTAAAACAAGCATTAGAGAAGCATGGAAGCATTCAAGCTAAAACATATGGATGCATATGATCATGAAATACAATGCATTAAGGTAAATGCACATCATCATCCATCAAGAGGTTGCCTAATCACAGAATAAGGCTCAAACCACATGGTGGCCAAATCATGTGATTCAAGGAGAGTTACAAGCTCGAAGGCAATTCTCATCACTTGGTATTTTGCAAAAGGTAAGCATAAAAAAACTCAAAACCAAGTAGCAAAATATACCTCAACGATAGAATCCAACAAAGAATATTTAAAACAATTATGCTAAGATAGCATTCAATTAGTAATAAGCAGCAATATATGGTAAGCAAAATCCATAATCCAACACTTATAATGGAAAGAGAGAAAAATGAAATGAAAACTAAACTAAAACTAACTAATTAACTACCCTACTAACTAATTAACTAACTAAAATAAATGGTTATCAATGGTGTTTGGAAGTGTTGGATAAGGGGTAGAAGAAGGGAAGAAGAAAGGAGAAGGAAAGAAATGGAAAGAGGGGAAGAAAAGAGAAGTGTTGAGAAAAGGGGATCCGCGCGTACGTGCACATGGCGCGTGCGCGTGGGTTGTGATGCAATGGACCCGACGCGTACGCGTATAGGGTGCGTCCACAACGGAGGATTATTCCGAGAGTGGCGCGCACGCGTCATGTGCGTGTGCGCGCGAATAGGTTTGTGCCAAAGGCACAACGTTGGCACGACACAGGCACAACTCTCTGAAAAATGCATGGAGGGTGGAACTTCTCAATCCACGCGTACGCACGCATTGCGCGCGCGCGTGGATGGTCCAAAACGCTTGATGCACGCGTATGCACGCAGTGCGCGTACACGTGGATGGTGCTCTGTTTTTCAAAAATTTTTGCTATGTTTTTGCACCAATCTAAGCATTCCAAACCTCCAAACAGCTACCAAAACACCACAAAACCTTATTTAACATATTATACTACCAAATATACTCAACTAACTAATCAAAACATGAATTTAAACTAAGTCTATCAATATGTACAAAAGAGAAAATGAAAGGATTTTACCATGGTGGGGTGTCTCCCACCTAGCACTTTTGTTTATTGTCCTTAAGTTGGACTTATGGGGAGCTCCTCTCAAGGTGGCTTGTGCTTGAAACTCTCCTTGAACATTCACCAATGCTTGAATCTCCAATAAGCTCCATTCTTCAATTTTAACATCTTCAAGCTTTGATGGAGTTTCGCACAAGCTATGAGCTCCCAAATTTGATTTTCCTTGTGTGATCCGGGATCCCACACTTTGTTTTGACACCCGTCCTTAGATTGATCGTCATTATTCCATCCGGGTGGTATGGCTTTGGAATTCTCAAAAAAGCTTCCAAACAACTTCCTAGACTCATGCCATTTGGTTCCACACCAACCATTGCTCTTGAGTTTTGAGCTTACAACCATCATGAGCTTAGAATGACGTTTCCCCACTACACAACTCTTTCCTACTCTTAACCCCACAAAGAGCTCTAAGTTGACCATCATTTTCAATTAAACCATATTCAAGTGAGAAATTAAAGCTTAGGGATAAGAGTTTTACCCACTTGAATGTGGTGTTGGATGGTGACTTGGGGAGGGAGACCTCCCCATACTTAGACAATGCAAGGTCTACTTCTTTAGGCTCTTCTTTGGTTGTTTCCACCTCTTCGCAAGCTTCTTCAATTTCAACCTTTTCCCCTTTTTCACTTGGCTTGGTGTTGTCTTCAAGAGCTTCGGTTTCTTGCCCGATGAGAGGTGATTCAAAATTGGATAGGAATTCATTGATGGACAAATTCATCTCTTGATCAACCTCTTCATAATCTTCAATTTCGATATACACCATGCCAACTTTTTCCTCTTGGTAGCTCTCTTTCGATTTACTCTCTTTCTCATTGCTCACCAAATGTATGGGAGGTTGTGCACATTTTTTTATAATTTCAACTTCATGTCCAATGGGAGAGGCTTCCATTGTAGAGAGAAATTCATCCATGATTAAATTCATCTCTTGATAAGCCTCTTCCAAGTCTCCAACGATGATATGCCTTGGAGGTTGCGCATCCTCCTCAACATCAATATCAAGCTTCTTGGAAGAGTGCTCCATGATGCTACATTCCCTTGGACTTTCAACATCTCCTAAATCTTCAACCACTTCTTCCTTTTCTTCAATGATCATAGGCTTCTCCAAATGTTCTAACACAAAATTTGACTCCTCCTTTTCCACCGAATTTTCCAATTTCTCCTTCATGCTTTGCTCTTCTTTTGACCTTTCACATGTGGTCACAGAATTACCTTGAGTCTTCAAACATTAGTGGGCTAAAGTATGCACCACCTTGGTCAAATTGGTCACAAACTCAAATGTGTCCCGCTTCATGGCTTCTTGTCCTTGAAGTAACAAAGTGAGAGGATCGCCTATTGGGGCTTGGGGTGAGTAGGAAGGTTCATTATTTTGGAGAGAGGGTTCATGGTAGGAAGGTGGTTCTTCTTCGTAGAATTGTGGAGATGGTGAGTATTGAGGTGGTTCTTGGTAATAATCATGATAGAGTTGTGGTGGTTCTATAGGTTCTTGCTCATAAAGGTCATAATAATATGGTATGGGTGATTTGTCATATGGTGGATATGGATTATAGGAAGGTGTTTGGTAACGAAAGGCTTGTGAGAATGGTTGAGGTTCATGTTGAGGATGAGATTCATAGGCATATGGTGGTGTTTGATTATCATAAAAGGAGTCACCATAGCTATTGAATTGACATGCATTAGGATGAGAATTATACCTATAAGTATCCGGAGGTTGTTGCCAATAGGAGTGATCAATTCCTTGAGGCTCCTCCCATCTTTGTTGGTTCCATCCATGGTACATGTTGCCATTAAAGTCCACATTTCCTACAACACAATTAGAACCAAACTCAAAACCAAAGTGAGAATTCATAATGAAAGAACAAAATAAAACTAACAAAAATTAAGAGACAAACAAAAGATAAACCTATTCACAATATTCACATATGTACAATAACCAATAACATAACACCATTGCAAATCCCCGGCAACGGCACCTTTTGATGAATGGATTTTTGATGGTATAGAATTTCACAAATGAATTCTCGTTGTAAGTATAGTTTCTAAACCAATCAATAGTCCTTTCATACAAAAGATTGTTTGTCACAAGTAACAAACCCCTAAATTTATAAACCGAAGTATTGGAACCTCGGGTCGTTCTCCCTAGGAATTGTAATGAAGTGTTTTGTTATTGGTTGTGAGTTATTTTTGGGGTTTTAATAAGAAACATGAAAGATAAATGGCAAGAGAGTAAACTAAGTCCTAAAATGGTCTTGGCAAGGGTTGGTGGTCAAGGATCTCTATCCTAATCACTAACCACAATATGAGAATTGGCAAGGATTAATATCATTAAATCATCCTCTAACTAGTAGTAAAGGAAAGTCAAATGAGCTATATCAATCCTATTCCATAAGTCCTAACTCTCACTAATTCAATTAGTGAGAACTAGAGTCAATGGATCCCAATCATCAATTACTTGGACATTAGTAACTCAAGAGTTCCTAAGTTACCTTTCCAAGCCAAGAACATAAAACTCTACTCTAGAATCCAACCAAGCATTTTCTCAAACACTTGGAAGGTACAAAAGAAAAGCATAGTAATTTGACAACAAGAATGAAATCTAACAACAATTATTGAAAGGAATTAACAACAACAATCAAAAGAAAATTACAACAAAAGAATAGAAGAAGGATGAATCTAACAAAAAGGAATTGAAAGGTAGAAGTAGAAGAAAGCAAAGATTAAAACCTAGATCTAAGAACTAATCCTAATCCTAATCCTAGAGAGAAGTGAGAGCTTCTCTCTCTAGAAACTAACTCTAACTACTAAACTAAGCTAAACTAAACTAATGGTAACTAACTTGTCCATCCCTCTTCAATCTTTGGCTTAAATAGGATCAGAAATGAGTTGAATTGGGCCCACAAGGCTTGTAAATTCGCTAGCAACGAGTTTGCATGAAGTGAATCACGTGCACCAACGGCGCGTACACGTACAGTGCGCGTACGCATACAGTGCACGTACGCATCCTTATACGTATAGAAACTATGGAAAATCTTATATCTTTTTGAAGCCCCGGATGTTAGCTTTCCAACCCAACTGGAACCGCATCATTTGGACCTCTGTAGCTCAAGTTATGGTCGATTAAGTGCAAAGAGGTCGGCTTGACAGCTTTTGCGTTTCCTTTATTTCTTCATGAGTTCTCCATTTCTACATGCTTTTCCTTCATTCCCTTGGTCCAATCCTTGCCTCCTAAATCTGAAATCACTTAGCAAAAATATCAAGGCATCTAATGGAATTAAGGAGAATTAGATTTAGCTATTTTAAGTCCTAAAAAGCATGTTTTCACTCTTAAGCACAATTAAAGGAGAAGTAATAAAACCATGCTATTTTAATGGATAACTGTGGGTAAAAGGTTATAAAATCCCCTAAATCAAGCACAAGAAAAATCCTACAAATGGGTTTATCAGATCACTGATCTTCTGCATGTGATTTTGAAGTAACGGCTTGCATGTTCTTTGGTGCAGAACCTCTCATGCATCCAAGGTTTTGGATTGTTCTCTTTCTTGCCTCTTGAAATGGTTTGTTTTCCTTTGGGGGCCATGATCTTGGTGAGTTTTAGCTTAGTGATCACGAAAAAACACACCAAACTTAGAGGTTTGCTTGTCCTCAAGCAAAGAAAGGAAGGAACAGGGATAGAAGGAGAGAAGGATTCGAATGGTGAATGAATGGGGATGGCCGAACGGGATTTAAAAGGGAGGGGGTGGGTTTCGAAATTTTTGAAAAAGATATGATTTTAAAATTTGGAAAGATTTGGAAAAGATATGGGGAAATTGAATTTGAAATTTGTTAATGCATCTAAGATATAGGAGGTAATATGGGTGATTTGAAAAAATATGAAAAGAATTTGGAAAGATGAATGAGTTTTTAAAAAGATTTGAAAAGGATTTTTAAGATAATTAATTAAAATTTATTTTTTTCGAAAATGGATTTTGAAAGAAGAAGATTTGTAATGTGTTTATGTAGAAAATTATGAATTAAAACAAGAAAATTTGAAAAAATTTGAATTGGGAGTGAAATTCCCCTCCCCATGCTCTTCTGGCGTCCTGGCGTTTAATGCCCATCTGCTGGCCAATCTGGGCGTTTAACGCCCAGCCAGGTACCGTGGCTGGCGTTTAAACACCGAAAATCTTTTGTCACTGGGCGTTTTTTTTTTTTTGAACGCACAGGATGCTGCTCATTCTGGCGTTAAACGCCCAGAATGCTGCCCTTACTGGCATTAAACGCCCAGAATGATACCCATTCTGGCGTTTAACACCTAGAATGCCTCATTACTGGTGTTTTTATGCCAATGAGCTCTTTTTCTCTATTTTTATGCTCAGAACTCTGCTGTAACTCTGTAAACTTCTGTATTTGACCATAAATTGTATCAAACTCGTATAATTATTATTTAAATAACAAAAATCTTTGCTAACGACTAGGTTGCCTCCCAGCAAGCGCTTCTTTATTGTCTTTAGCTGGATTTTTCTAAGCTTTAATTCGGTCTCAGTCTTGAGCATTCTTGCTCAATATTGCCTTCAAGGTAGTGCTTGACCCTCTGTCCATTAACAATGAACTTTTTGTTAGAGTCAGCATCCTGAAGCTCTACATATCCATATGGTGACACACTTGTAATCACATATGGTCCCCTCCACTAGGATTTTAATTTCCCAAGGAACAGTCTGAGCCTAGAGTTGAACAACAGAACCTTCTGTCCTTACTCAAAGACTCAAGATGACAGCTTTTTGTCATGCCACCTTTTTTATTTCTCCTTGTAAACTTTGGCATTTTTGAAAGCATTGAGTCTGAACTCCTCTAGCTCATTTAGCTGGAGTAATCTCTTCTTTCCATCTAACTTAGCATCAAGGTTTAGAAACCTGGTTGCCCAATAGGCCTTGTGTTCCAATTCCACTGGCAGATGACAGGCCTTGCCATACACAAGCTGGTATGGAGATGTCCCTATAGGAGTCTTGAACGCTGTTCTGTATGCCCACAGAGCATCATCCAAACTTCTTGCCCAATCCCTTCTATAGGTACTTACAGTCTGTTCCATGATTTATTTTAGTTCTCTATTTGAGACTTTAGCCTGCCCATTTGTCTGTGGATGATACGAAGTTGCCACCTTGTGGTTAATTCTATATCGGACTAGAGCAGAGTCAAGCTATTTATTACAGAAGTGAGTACCTCCATCACTGATTCATATTCTAGGGACAACAAACCTGCTGATGATATGCTTCTGGAGGAACTTCAGCACGGTCCTAGTATCATTAGTGAGCGTTGCAGTTGTTTCTACCCATTTAGATACATAGTCTACTGCAACCAGAATATAAGTGTTTGACTATGATGGTGGGAAAGGCCCCATGAAGTCAATACCCCATACATCAAACAACTCAATCTCTAAGATCCCTTGCTGAGGCATGGCATAACCATGAGGCAGGTTACCTACTCTCTGGCAACTGTCATATTTATGCACAAACTCTCGAGAATCTCTATAGAGAGTAGGCCAGTAGAAGCCAGACTGGAGAACCTTTGTGGCTGTTCGCTCACCTCCGAAGTGTTCTCCATATTGTGATCCATGGCAATGCTATAGGATTTTCTGCGCCTCTTCTCTAGGCATGCATCTATGGATTATTCTGTCTGCACATCTCTTAAAGAGATATAGTTCATCCCACAAGTAGTACTTTGCATCGGAAATCAATCTTTTCGTTTGTAACTTATTGTACTCCTTGGGTATGAATCTCACAGCTTTATAGTTTGCAATGTATGCAAACCATGGTATTTCCTGAATGGTAAACAGTTGCTCATTCGAAAAGGTTTCCGAGATCTCAGTAGGAGGGAGGGACGCTCCTGCTACTAGTTCTATCCGTGACAGGTGATCAGCTACTTGGTTCTCTGTCCCTTTTCTGTCTCTTATTTCTATATCAAACTCTTGCAGAAGCAACACCCACCTTATGAGTCTTGGTTTTGAATCCTGCTTTGTGAGGAGATATTTAAGAGCAGCATGGTCAGTGTACACAATCACTTTTGATCCTACTAAATAAGATTTGAACTTGTCAATGGCATAAACCACTGCAAGTAACTCCTTTTCTGTGGTTGTGTAATTCTTTTAGGCGTCATTTAAAACACGGCTAGCATAGTAAATGACATGTAGAAGCTTGTCATGCCTCTGTCTCAATACTGCACCAATGGCATGGTCACTGGCATCACATATTAGTTCAAATTGTAATGTCCAGTCTGGTGCAAAAATGACTGGTGTTATGACCAACTTATCTTTCAGAGTCTCAAACGCCTGCAAACACTCTGTGTCAAATACAAATGGTGCATCAGCAGCTAGCAGATTGCTCAGAGGCTTGGCAATTTTCGAAAAATCCTTTATAAACCTCCTATAGAATCATGCATGCCCCAAAAAGCTTCTGATTGCCTTAACATTGGTAGGTGGTGGTAATTTTTCAATTACCTCCACTTTAGCTTAATCCACTTTTATCCCCTTGTTCGAAATTTTGTGCCCAAGGACAATTCCTTCAGTCACCATAAAGTGACATTTTTCCCAATTTAAAACCATATTAGTCTCTTGGCATCTTTTTAGAACAAGTGCTAGATGGTCAAGACAAGAGCTGAATGAGTCTCCAAATACTGAGAAGTCATCCATGAAGACTTTCAGGAATTTTTCTACCATATCAGAGAAGATAGAGAGCATGCATCTCTGAAAGGTAGCAGGTGCATTGCACAGACCAAATGGCATCCTTCTGTAGGCAAATACCCCAGATGGACATGTGAATGCTGTTTTCTCTTGATCCTGAGGATCTACTACGATTTTGTTGTAACCTGAATAGCCATCCAAAAAGCAGTAGTATTCATGACCTGCTAGTCTCTCTAGCATCTGGTCTATGAATGGTAAAGGAAAATGATCCTTTCTGGTGGCTATGTTGAGCCTTCTATAGTCAATACACATACGACACCCTGTAACTATTCTTGTAGGAACCAGTTCGTTCTTTTCATTATGAATCACTGTTGATGCATGAAATTGTGATCAATACTTTTCACAACTCAAATAATCCCCGGTAATGAAACCAAAAACTTGGTGTTCAATACCATGGCATAAACACAACTTCGCACAACTAACCAGCAAGTGTACTGGGTCGTCCAAGTAATAAACCTTACGCGAGTAAGGGTCGATCCCACAGAGATTGTTGGTATGAAGCAAGCTATGGTCACCTTGTAAGTCTCAGTCAGGCAAACTCAAATGGGTATGGTGATAAACGCATAAAACATAAAGGTAAAGATAGAGATACTTATGTAATTCATTGGTAGGAACTTCAGATAAGCGTATGAAGATGCCTTCCCTTCCGTCTCTCTGCTTTCCTACTGTCTTCATCCAATCCTTCTTACTCCTTTCCATGGCAAGCTTAAGCAAGGGTTTCACCGTTGTCAGTGGCTACCTCCCATCCTCTCAGTGAAAATGTTC
>NC_029774.3:78651804-78652904 GCF_000817695.3 Arachis duranensis | reverse complement strand
CAGAATCCAACAGCATCTGCAGTCCTTTTTAGTCTCTGAATCAGATTTTTGCTCAGGTCCCTCAATTTCAGCCAGAAAATACTTGAAATCACAGAAAAACACACAAACTCATAGTAAAGTGAATTTTAACTAAAAACTAATAAAAATATACTAAAAACTAACTAGATCATACTAAAAACATACTAAAAACAATGCCGAAAAGCGTACAAATTATCCGCTCATCACAACACCAAACTTAAATTGTTGCTTGTCCTCAAGCAACTGAAAATCAATTAAGATAAAAAGAAGAGAATATGCAATGAATTCCAAAAACATCTATGAAGATCAGTATTAATTAGATGAGCGGGGCTTTTAGCTTTTTGCCTCTGAACAGTTTTGGCATCTCACTCTATCCTTTGAAATTCAGAATGATTGGCTTCTTTAGGAACTCAGAATCCAGATAGTGTCATTGATTCTCCTAGTTAAGTATGATGATTCTTGAACACAGCTACTTATTGAGTCTTGGCCGTGGCCCAAAGCACTCTGTCTTCCAGTATTACCACCGGATACATACATGCCACAGACACATAATTGGGTGAACCTTTTCAGATTGTGACTCAGCTTTGCTAGAGTCTCCAATTAGAGGTGTCCAGGGTTCTTAAGCACACTCTTTTTGCCTTGGATCACAACTTTATTTCTTTCTTTTTCTTTCTTTTTCTTTGTCTTTTCTTTTTTTTCGAATTTTTTTTTCTTTTTCTTCTCCTTTTTTTTGTATTCACTGCTTTTTCTTGCTTCAAGAATCATTTTTATGATTTTTCAGATCCTCAGTAACATGTCTCCTTTTTCATCATTCTTTCAAGAGCCAACATTCATGAACCACAAATTAAAAAGACATATGCACTGTTTAAGCATACATTCAGAAGACAAAAGTAATGCCACCACATCAAAATAATTAAACTGTTATAAAATTCAAAATTCATGCAATTCTTTTCTTTTTCAATTAAGAACATTTTTCATTCAAGAAAGGTGATGGATTCATAGGACATTCATAACTTTAAGGCATAGACACTAAGACACTAATGATCACAAGACACAAACATAGATAAACATAAGCACTAAAA
>NC_029774.3:78650523-78651196 GCF_000817695.3 Arachis duranensis | reverse complement strand
CCTTAGTGAGGGTGGCGTCTTCCTCTTGAAGAACCAATGGTGCTCTTGAGCTCCTCTATGTCTCTTCGTTGCCTTTGTTGCTCCATCCTTAGTGATTTTGGTGCTCCCGATAGTTGTGTGGAGGAAAATATATCCCTTGAGGTATCTCAAGGATTTTTTGATGAGGAAATTCCTCATGCTCTTGTTGAGGTCCATGAGTGGGCTCTCTTGATGTGTAGTCAAATGCTCTACTACTGAGTTATTGACCCTTGAGATGAATCTCTCCATCTCCTATGACTCGGAGGCGGAAGCTTTTGTCCTCCCTTTCTTCTTTCTAGAGGTTTCTCCGGCGTTAGATGCCATAAATGGTTATGGAAAAACAAAAAGCAATGCTTTTACCACACCAAACTTAAAAGGTTTGCTCGTCCTCAAGCAAAAGAAGAAAGAAGAGAGTAGAAGAAGAAGAAATAAGGAAGAAGGGAATGGCGTTGTGTTCGGCCAAAGGGGGGAGAAGTGGTGTTTAGGTTGTGTGAAAATGAAGGAGTGAAGGAGGGTTAGGTAGGTGGGGTTTTATGAAGGATGTATGTGAGTGGTGAAGAGAAAGATGGGATTTGATAGGTGAAGGGTTTTTGGGGAAGAGGTGTTGAGGTAATTGGTGAATGGGTGAAGAAGAGAGAGAGTGGTGGGGTAGGTA
>NC_029774.3:78650099-78650372 GCF_000817695.3 Arachis duranensis | reverse complement strand
CGCCGGGCTGGTGCCCATTTCTGGCGTTTAACGCCAGCTTCTTGCCCTTTTCTGGCGTTTAACGCCAGTCTGGTGCCCCTTTCTGGTGTTAAACGCCCAGAATGGTGCCAGACTGGGCGTTAAATGCCCAACAGCTAGCCTCACTGGCGTTTAAACGCCAGTAGGTGCGTCCTCCAGGGTGTGCTATTTTTCTTTCTGTTTTTCATTCTGTTTTTGCTTTTTTCATTGATTTTGTGACTTCTCATGATCATCAACCTACAAAAAACATAAAAC
>NC_029774.3:78647084-78648091 GCF_000817695.3 Arachis duranensis | reverse complement strand
TAGCTCTGTCTCTTACAGCAAAAGGGCATAGCATAAGTCTGTAGACCTCAGGGTCAACCCCATTAGTCTTGACAGTGTCACAGATTTGCAAGAATTTAGCTAAAAACTGATGAGGATCTTCCAATGGAAGTCCATGGAACTTGCAATTCTGTTGCATTAGAGAAACTAATTGAGGCTTAAGCTCAAAGTTGTTTGCTCCAATGGCAGGGATAGAGATGCTTCTTCCATAAAAGTCGGGAGTAGGTGCAGTAAAGTCACCCAGCACCTTCCTTGCATTGTTGGCATTGTTGTTGTTTTTGGCTGCCATAGGTTCTTCTTCTTTGAAGATTTCTGTTAGGTCCTCTACAGAGATTTGTGCCTTAGCTTCTCTTAGCTTTCGCTTCAAGGTCCTTTCAGGTTCAGGATCAGCCTCAACAAGAATGCTTTTGTCTTTGCTCCTGCTCATAAGAAAGAGAAGGGAACAAGAAAATGTAGAATCCTCTATGTCACAGTATAGAGATTCCGTTAGGTGTCAGAGGAAAAGAAAAGTAGAAGACAGAAGTAGAAAATTTGAACTTTATCAAAGAAGATGGAGTTCGAATTTTGCATTAAGGAATAGTGTTAGTCCATAAACAGAAGGATGTGAGAAGAAAGGAAGTAATTTTCGAAAATTAAGTAAAAGATTTTGAAAACGTTTTTGAAAAAAAACTTTAAGAATTTTCGAAAATGAAAGTGGGAAAGAAATCAAGTGATTTTTGAAAAAGATTTTGAAATTAGAAATCAAAAATATTTGATTGAAAACTATTTTGAAAAAGATGTGGTTAAGAAGATATGATTGGTTTTAAAAAGATGTGATTGAGGAGATATGATTTGAAAAACATTTTTTTTTAAAGGATTTGATTTTGAAAAAAAAAAGCTTGGCTAACAAGAAAAGATATGATCATACATTAAACCTTTCTCAACAGAAAAGGCAACATACTTGAAATGTTGAATCAAATCATTAATTGATAGCAAGTATCTTTGAAAAA
>NC_029774.3:78645864-78646828 GCF_000817695.3 Arachis duranensis | reverse complement strand
ACCCTGGCTGGCGTTTAAACGCCAGTCTGTCCTTCTTCACTGGGCGTTTTGAACGCCCAGCTTTTCTGTGCAATTCCTCTGCAGTATGTTCTGAGTCTTCAATTCTCTGTATTATTGAGTTGAAAAGACACAAATTAAGAATTTTTTTGAATTTTTTTAATGATGAGGAATAATCAAAATGCAACTAAGATCAAAAAATGCAACAAGAATCAAATAACAATGCATGCAAGACACCAAACTTAGCAGTTTGTACACTACTGACACTAACAAAATGAGAATGCATATGAGACACACTAAACACTCAAGTCAAGAGAATTCAAAGATCAGAGTAAGAAATCATCAAGAACAACTTGAAGATTAATGAAGACATATGCATGAGTGCAAGAAGAACAAAAACATGCAATTGACACCAAACTTAAAATGAGACACTAGACTCAAACATGCAATATTTTTTTGGTTTTTAAAATTTTGTAAATTTTTTGTGTTTTTTCGAAAATTAAGTGAAGAGGAAAATTAAAGATATCAAAATTCTTAATGAGAATTCCAGGAATCATGCAATGTTAGTCTAAAGCTTCAGTCTAAAGGAATCAGACATGGTCAGCCAAGCTTCAGCAGAACATTGCATTCAAGAGCTAAATTGATAAAAATCAATCAGCTTTGGTGATGATAAAGATATCACCTTGAAACACTAGAATTCATTCTTAAGAACTCTGAAGAAAAATACCTAATCTAAGCAACAAGATGAACCGTCAGTTGTCCAAACTCAACAATCCCCGGCAACGGCGCCAAAAACTTGATGCACGAAATTGTGATCAATACTTTTCACAACTCAAATAATCCCCGGTAATGAAACCAAAAACTTGGTGTTCAATACCATGGCATAAACACAACTTCGCACAACTAACCAGCAAGTGCACTAGGTCGTCCAAGTAATAAACCTTACGCGAGTAAGGGTCGATCCCAC
>NC_029774.3:78628352-78644772 GCF_000817695.3 Arachis duranensis | reverse complement strand
TTTGGGCCATCAAATCTTGGGCAAAGTATGGACTATCATATATTGCTGGAAATCCCAGGATGTCTACTTTCCAACGCCGTTGAGAGCGCGCCAATTGGGCTTCTGTAGCTCTAGAAAATCCACTTCGAGTGCAGGGAGGTCAGAATCCAACAGCATCTGCAGTCCTTTTCAGTCTCTGAATCAGATTTTTGCTCAGGTCCCTCAATTTCAGCCAGAAAATACCTGAAATCACAGAAAAACACACAAACTCATAGTAAAGTCCAGAAAAGTGAATTTTAACTAAAAACTAATAAAAATATACTAAAAACTAACTAGATCATACTAAAAACATACTAAAAACAATGCCAAAAAGCGTACAAATTATCCGCTCATCAACTGTCATGCCTCCCTTCTTTGGGACAACTTGGACAGGGCTCACCCAAGGGCTATCAGAAATAGGATAAATAATCCCAGCCTCCAGTAACTTAGTAACTTCTTTCTGCAACACCTCCTTTATGGCTGGATTCAGCCGCCTCTGTGGTTGAACCACTGGCTTAGCATCATCCTCCAATAGGATCTTGTGCATGCATCTATCCGGGATAATGCCCTTAAGGTCACTTATGGACCACCCAAGAGTTGTCTTGTGTGTCCTTAGCACTTGAATTAGTGCTTTCTCTTCCTGTGGATCTAAAGCAGAGCTTATGATCACTGGAAAAGTGTCATATTCTCCCAGAAATGTATATTTCAGGGATGGTGGTAATGGTTTGAGCTCAGGTTTAGGAGGCTTCTCCTCCTCATGAGGAGTTATCAGAGGTTCTTCTGTTTTCTCTGATTCCTCCAAATCAGGCTTAACATCTTTAAAGATATCCTCTAGCTCTGATTCGAGACTCTCAGTCATGTTGATCTCCTCCACTAGGGAGTCAATAATATCAATGCTCATGTAGTCTCTTGAAGTGTCTGGATGCTGCATAGCTTTGATAGCATTAAACTTAAACTCATCCTCATTGACTCTCAGGGTCACTTCCCCTTTTAGGACGTCAATGAGAGTTCGTCCAGTTACTAGGAAAGGTCTTCCTAGAATGAGAGTTGCACTCTTGTGCTCCTCCATTTCCAGCACTACAAAGTCAGTGGGAAAGGCAAATGGCCCAACCTTGACAATCATGTCCACAATCACGCCTGATGACATTTTAATAGAGCCATCAGCAAGTTGGAGACATATCTGGGTTGGTTTGACTTCTTCAGTTAAACCAAGCTTTCTGATAGTGGATGCAGGTATCAG
The DNA here is from genome assembly GCF_000817695.3 of Arachis duranensis. Lineage (NCBI taxonomy): Eukaryota > Viridiplantae > Streptophyta > Magnoliopsida > Fabales > Fabaceae > Arachis > Arachis duranensis. The sequence continues at coordinate 78,643,514 of NC_029774.3, read as the reverse complement.
GTTGATACTTGCCCCTAGATCACATAGAACTATCTTGGTACAAGTACCCTCTAATGTGCATGGTATCATAAAGCTTTCGGGGTCTTTAAGCTTCTCTGGTAAGCTTTTTAGAATGACTGCATTGCATTCTTCAGTGAGGAAAACATTTTCAGTTTCTCTCCAATCCTTCTTATGACTTAAGATCTCTTTCATGAACTTAGCATAAGAGGGTATTTGCTCAAGTGCCTCTGCAAACAGAATCTTTATTTCAAGAGTCCTGAGATAGTTTGCAAAGTGGGCAAATTCTGTATCATGTTCCACCTAACTGAGTTTCTGAGGATAAAGCATCTTGGCTTTGTATTCTTCAACCTTAGTTGCTGCAGGTTTATGTCCTACAGAGGTGGTTGGAGAAGCCTACTTAAGGGGGTTGTTATCAGCACTTGTAGGTGTCTGACCTCTTGCTGGCGTTTGAATGCCAGAGCTGGCAGTAGAATGGGCGTTTAACGCCAGGTTACTGCACTTTTCTGGTGTTTGAACGCCAGAACTGGCAGCAGAATGGGCATTTAACGCCAGGTTACTGCCCTTTTCTGGCGTTTGAATGCCAGAATTATTCCTCTATGGGCTCTTACTGTCCTCAGAGGGATTTTAGGCAATTAATTGGTCATCTTGTTAGTTGTTCCTTTCTTAGCTTTTTGCTGCCTTGAGTTGAGATATTCAATGTCTTTCCACTTCTTAATTGAACAACTTGGCATTCTTCTGTTCAGATAACTGCTGTCTTGTCTGATCCAATTGTGCTTCCATATTTTTGTTAGCATTTTTAGTATCTTGTAACATTTCTTTGAACTCTGCTAACTATTTTTTTAGGAGAAGTATTTGCTGGTTAAGTTTAGCAACTTGTTCTGGAGGACTAATTTCAGTGGATACTGCTTTAGCCTCTTCTTTCATGGAAGATTCACTAACCAAATACAGATGCTGATTTCTTGCAACTGTATTAATGAGCTCTTGAGCCTCTTCAATTGTCTTCCTCATGTGTATAGATCCACCAGCTGAGTGGTCTAAAGATATCTGGGCTTTTTCTGTAAGCCCATAGTAGAAGATGTCTAACTGCATCCATTCTAAAAATATTTCAGATGGGAATTTCCTTAGCATCTCTCTGTACCTCTCCCAGGCAGCATAAATAGATTCATTATCCTCTTGTTTAAAGCCTTGGATGTCCAACCTTAGCTGTGTCATCGTTTTTGGAGGGAAATATTGATTCAGAAATTTGTTTGATAACTGCTTCCATGTTCGTATGCTTGCTTTGGGTTGGTTATTTAACCACCTCTTAGCTTGATCTTTTACAGCAAATAAAAATAGTAGTAATCTGTAGACATCCTGATCTACTTCCTTATCACGTACTGTATCAGCAATTTGTAAGAACTGTGCCAGAAACTCAGTAGGTTCTTCTTGTGGAAGACTGAAATATTGGCAATTTTGCTGCACCATGATAATGAGCTGAGGGTTTAGCTCAAAGTTGCTAACCTTAATGGGGGGTATACAGATACTACCCCCATATAAAGCAGTAGTGGGGTTAGCATATGACCCAAAAATCCTTCTAAACTGTTCAGTTCCACTTAGGTCTATGATGGAGAAAGGGAGGTGATGTGAATTGTGAATAAAATTTTATTTTATTTTATTTCAATTTTTTTTTGAGAACCGAAAATAACAGAAAATTGGAAACTAAAATAATTAATTAATTAAAAGGATTTGAAAAATTTTGGGCGGTGATTTTCGAAAATGAAGAGAGAGAAAGTGGTTAGGAAGTTTTGAAAAAGATATGATTTCAAAATTTTAAAGATTGAAACTTTCTTAATAAGAAAACACCAAACTTAAAATTTTTCAATCAAAGTAATAAAATAAGACTAAAAAATTCGAAAATTATGAGTAATTAAAGGAAAAGATTTTTTTAATTTTTAATGAGGAGAGAAAAAAACACACAAAAGACAAAACACTTAAAATTATTTAGATCTAATGTTCCTTGTTTTCGAAAATTTGGAGGAAAAACACCAAAGAATACCAAACTTAAAAATTTTAAGATCAAAACACAAAGAAAACTCAAGAACACCTTGAAGACTCACAAGAACACAAAAAGAACACCAAACTTAAAAGTTTGACACAAAATTTAATCAAAGAAAAATTATTTTTGAAAGATTTTTGAAAAGAAAATAAAAGACTCAAATTTGATGACTCTATACCAACAAAAAAAAATAATTTATTCCTAATCTAAGCAACAAGATAAACCGTCAGTTGTTCAAACTCGAACAATCCCCGGCAACGGCGCCAAAAACTTGGTGCATGGAATTGTGATTTACACATTTCACAACTCTGATGCCACTAACCAGCAAGTGCACTGGGTCGTCCAAGTAATACCTTACGTGAGTAAGGGTCGATCCCACGGAGACTGTCGGCTTGAAGCAAGCTATGGTTATCTTGTAACTTTTAGTCAGGATAACAATAATAATTCTTAGTTTTATTTGTAAAAAGTAAAAGAACATGAAATAAATAATACTTGTTATGCAGTAATGGAGAACAGGTCGAGGTTTTGGAGATGCTCTACCCTCTAAGTTTCTGCTTACCTACTGCTTTCTTCTTCAAACACGCCTGGCTCCTTCTATAGCAAGCTTTATGTTGGTGGATCACCGTTGTCAATGGCTGCCATCCGTCCTCTCAGTAAAAACATGTCCGCTACGGTTTCCCGCATAGATAATCATCTGTCAGTTCTCACTTGTGTTGGAATAAGATCCATTGATCTTTTTGAACACTGTCACTGCGCCCAACAGTCGTGAGTTTGAAGATCGTCACAGTCATCCCTTCCTAGATCCTACTCGGAATACCACAGACAAGGTTTAAATTTTTCGGATCTCAGAAATGCCGCCAATTGATTCTAGCCTATACCACAAAGGTTCTGATCTTATGGAATTGAATGCTCTGTTGTCAGGAGAGACAATCAAACTCATGAATCAGGAGCCCAAGAGATACACACTCATGCTGTTGCAAGTAGAATAGAAGTGGTTGTCAGGTACGCATTCATAAGTTGAGAATGGTGATGAGTGTCACGAATCATCACATTCATCACATTGAAGTACGAGTGAATATCTTAGAACAGAAGCAAGCGCGATTGAATAGAAAACAGTAGTAATTGCATTAATTCATTGAGGCACAGCAGAGCTCCTCACCCCCAACCATGGGGTTTAGAGACTCATGCCATCAAAGGTACAATAAGAAATGTAAAAATGTCATGAGGTACAAATTAAATCTCTAAAAGTAGTTTTTATACTAAACTAGTAACCTAGGTTTACAGAGAATGAATAACTAGGTGTAGATAGTGCAGAAATCCACTTCTAGGACCCACCTGGTGTGTGTTTGGGCTGAGCTTTCTAGCTTTCCATGCACAGGACGTTCTTGGAGTCTAGACGCCAGTTTTGAGGCCAGTTTGGGCGTTTAACTCTAGCTTTGATGCCAGTTCTGGTGTTTTACGCCAGAAAATGGGTCTTTGGTGGGCATTTTGATGCCAGTTTTGGCCATCAAATCAAGGAAAAAGTATGCACTATTATACATTGCGGGAAAGTCCAAGATGTCTACTTTCCAACGCAATTGAGAGCGCGCCAATTGGGCTTCTGTAGCTCCAGAAAATCCACTTCGAGTGCAGGGAAGTCAGAATCCAACAGCATCTTCAGTCCTTTCTCAGCCTCTGAATCAGATTTTTACTCAGATCCCTCAATTTTAGCCAGAAAATACCCTAAACCCTAAACCCAAACTCATATTAAAGTCTAGAAATATGATTTTTGCATAAAAACTAATAAAAATATAATAAAAAGTGAGTAAAACATGCTAAAAACTATGTGAAAATACTACCAAAAAGCGTATAATTTATCTGCTCCTCAGTTGTTAAGTAATCATATATGGTGATTTATGATGAATTAATGATTGTTGGGTTTGAGTATGATGAATGATGGTAATATGATAATGATGATTGATTGTGTAACTTAAAAAGGCATAATGATGATATAAGTGATGTTGAATTGGATGATTTCGCATTATGGTTGTAAAAGTGTGATATATTGGTGTTGATATTGAAGATGATGAAATGTGAAGAGAAATGTGGTAATGTTAGTGTATTAGGCACAATAGGTTAATTTTGATGAAAGGTAAAGTTTTTGAATGGTTTGGTATGATTTGGAATGTGTATGGTAAGAAATTGTGTAAATTGTGAAGTTTGGTAAAATTGGGATTTTGGTGAACTTTGTTCGATCATAACTTTTGCCTCGATTTTCAAAACTGATTGAAATTTATTTAGAATTAAAGATATTTGAAAACCCTTTCAATCGATATAAAGTTTGTAAAAATTGGAATTTTGTAGAGGAAGTTATGATCATTCAAACTTGGTGTTAAAAATTTGAAATTTTACAAAGTTGCTCAATTTTATGATTTCTGATATGTGCGCACGCACAGCCTTGTGCGGTCACACAACCTGAAAAAATTTTGATCTGTGCGGATGCACACACCTGTGTGCACGCACAGGCAGGGAAGTGCATTCTGTTTGCAGCACTAGCACAGCTTGTGCACGCTCATATCTAAGGAAGAATGTCAACCTGTGCGGACGCACACGTTGGGGAGGTCAAACTGTTAGGGGCGCTGGCACAGGTTGTGCGAGCGAACAGATTATGTAAGTTTTGCCACCTGTGCGTACGCACACCCCTGTGCGTATGCACACATTTTAAAATTTCCCGGACGTGCGCACGCACAGACCCCTGTGCGGCCGCACACGTCCTGTATCTCAAATTTACTTGTTTTCAACTATTCTTCTTTCCCAACAAGGTTGTAAGCTTCTATAACACCATTTTAAGACTTTTGGGTCTAGTTTTGAGTATTAGAACATGGGATATAACTTAAGGGTTCTAGTATATGATTTTATGTTAAATTTGAAAATGGAGGCCTAGATTTCTCGCGTGCTGAGAATGGTTTGACGTCAGGTGAAGGATGCTTGGTATATGAGATGAGGAGTAATGAACTTTTGATATTTGGAAACTGAGTTATGAATGGACAGTGGTTGAGATGAGTCAGGGACTCGGATTGAGATGATGGATCTCTGTATACTAAAAATGCTTTCTGCAAACCACGAAATAATGTTTTTACTGAGATTATGAGACGCTATGTGCTTGGCAGGGACGGTGGTTAATCTCGCCTGTCGAGGTAGCGGCGGTGGCGTAAGGACGGTAGTTAATCCCACTTACATTGAGATGTGAGGTCTGAGGCAAGAGTATCCCGCTCGCATCCCTTTGGAACTATAGAGCGTGCAGGCGCCGGTACCTGGACAATGATCCGAGCACTATATCTCGGGGGTTCCCATATGAGAATTCCGTAGGGCGACGTCTCCATGGAGATGTGTCGGGTTGGCAGTTGAACCGACAATATGATATCACAGCCAGTAGGGTAGGCATTCATCATATGCATTTTCTATCTGCTTGTATGCTTTGTTTACTTGTAATGGCTTGCCTAATTGAATAACATGCTTACTTGCTATCTGAATTATTTGCCTTATATGCTTCTACTTGTGCTTTACTTGCATTGTATATTACCTGTGTTTTCTACACAACTAGAAAATGGATTAATACAGACAGATTTACAGACGGATTTAGTCTTTATTACAGACGGATTTTTGGTTACCGACGAAATTACCGACGGATTTTGTCCCTCTGTAAAAGCCCCGTCGAAAATTATTTACCGACGGATTTTTTTTCCGTCGGAAAATTACCGACGGATTTTTACGATTTACCGACGGATTTTCCCTCTGTAAATTCTCTCTCCATTTCTTGAAGGCGACAAACTTACAGACGGATTTTCTGTCTGTAATTACAGGCGGATTTTCAGACGGATTTTCCGTCTGTAATTACAGGCAGATTTTCAGACGGATTTTCCATCTGTAATTACAGACGAATTTTTCGACAGATTTTCCGTCTATAATTACAGACGGATTTTCCGACAAATTTTTCGTCTGTAATTACAAACGGATTTTCCGACAGATTTTTCGTCTGTAATTTGAACTTTGAAAAATCATCCCACGTTCTGATTACAGACGGAAAATCTGTCTGTAAATCCGTCAATAAGGTAAAATAATTTTTTTTTATTTTTCTAATTGCAAAATAAACTTGTTTTCATACAAAATAAATATAAATTTAATACAAATTTTTATCTAATTTGTATTCGAATATTTATAATATTTTAAAAAATAAACAAATTCATCGTATTATGAAGTACTATAAACAAGCAAGTCAATATAATTCAAAACATAAACAAAATGTGTTGATCATCAACTATAATTCCTAGTATATTGTTCAACCATACTAAAACTATCAGCTATAGTCTTCAGTGTCATCTTCATCATCATCATCATCATCATAGTCCTCTTGTTTCTTCTTCTCAGCAAGAGAAGAATAAGGTGATTGTTTCTTCTTCTCAGCAGTAAGAACTTGAGAGAGAGCAGCTACTGCTGCTGCTCTTTGTGATCCATGACTTCTTCCGGTTGTCTTAGGACTAGAACTTTTGGTTCCGGATGATGATTTAAATGCAGAGTTTAAAGCAGCCAAAGCTTCTGCTCTTTGTCTTGGTCCTCCTTGATTCAGCCCATTCAATCTATCATGTGACTGTGAGAGTAGAAAGTATTAGAAAGAAAGGCAAGTTCCAACAGAGTATGAAATCTTTTCTCAATAAGGCTTGTGACTCCACCGTTGATGCTTCCCTCGGGCCTCTCCAGAATTGGGGATTGTCCAGATTGAAAAGGGTCTTTGGCAGCATCAATGGTTGAAAGTAGAAGAATATTTTCAGGTTTGAGGTCAGTGTGGATTAGACCAAGTTCTCTGTGCAAGTAATCCAAACCAATCAAAATGTATTTGCACATTTCCCTAACTTTATTCAATGGAAGGCATTTGTATCGGTTATATTTGATCAGACGTAGCAAGCTATCACCAAGAAACTCGATAACCATGCAAAGGTGCTGCCCATTCGGGCCAGTGTGTTTAAAGTGGTCAATTAATTGAACAACAAACTTCGAATTTGAAGGGTCACCCTTAGCAATGTATGAAAGAACATCAATCTCATGAAGTGCTGCCTGAACAAACTGGGCTGCACTTTTTTGGATCTTGAGAGCAACATATGACTGCCAAAAAAATTAAAACAGAAGCAAAATACTAACTTAGAGATGATCTAAAAATGAAAATACTGGTTCACTAAAATAATAAAAAGTAATTAGAATTTTTTGTGACATAATTAAAAATGAAGACGCATAGCCGTAAATGTTTAACCTTTAAATAAGATTTACGAATCAAACATGAATACTGAATAAAGGTCAAAGGATAAAACTTAGACATAGTTATATCTTTTTATTTTCTTCTTTCTTTTGGCGCTTCTCATTTTATTTTAATTTTTCTAAATTTAAGCATTTACCAAGGTCCCATAAGAAATAATCCTACTTACGATTATAATCTATAAATACAAAAGGCTCCTATAACAGTCACCTCTGGTTCCTCAGCATTGAAGTTCAGAGCATAGTTCCAATTTCCATATACATCCCACGCTATCTACCTTCCAACAAAGTTAAATATAACGAATGCATTATAAACAAACCTTCCAACAAAGTTAAATATAATGAATGCATTATAAACAAACAAAAGAAAACCAGAATCAGTTTTCATTTTCTCATGAGATCCCATGTGTTTAATGTTACAACAAAGGAGCATGAGATATAAACCAAATCAGCATAAGAACCTATTCAAGGATTAAAAACAGAATTAAAAAAATAAATACTGCAATCAGCAATTCAGCATCCAAAAAATAATATATCATTAAAGTTCAAACAAGGAAAATAACCAAAAAAGCCATCAGATCAACGAAGGACCTCATCAATATTGATTTTATCCATTGACATTAGGTAGCAAATTTAGCATTCTTATCTAAGAATCCAGTAAATATAGTAGTTTCTAACGCAGTATTCTATCAACAGAAAAGAGAAAACATGTGAATACATACATAGTGAAGGAACTTACTGATAAAACATTGTCAATATCATTTTCTGATGCATGTTCTGAAATATGACGTAAAATATTTTAGGGGAAAAAAGGAGGGATTTATTAAAATAAGAGTAAAAAAAGGAGGGATTTATTTATTTATTTTGAAGGTTGTGAAGAACACACCATTTTCCATCATGGATTGCAATTGCTTGACTGCATCCTGGTTGCAAATACCCATCTTCAACTGAAACAAGGACAAATCTGCAATTGGGTTCTTGAAAAAGTGTGACCTTTAACACTAGCACAGGAAGATTCTACCCATTAAAGAAAGAGAAACTAAAATTGATTGATTCAGGTTCCCCAATGGGTTAGAGAAGAAGGTGAGGGTTGCTAATGCTTCTCCACCATGAAAGGATTCAAACTTTGTTTTGTTCAAGTCATGTGAAAGCATGGAAGGGAAAGGGTGGTGGTGTTGTTTTTGGAAAAAGTATAACCAAAAGCTGAAAAATATATATAGGACTACTAAATTTCAACATCATCAACAACCACCTTAGATTATTTTTCTGTTACATAACTCTAATTATTAATAAGATACACACCAATTAATTAAAACACTTTTTCATAAATAAATAAAGAACTAGTTAACCTTGGTAAGAAGGATTTGGGCTCCTGCATATTTAAGATCCCAATTAAATTCTGTTACGCTAGCACTTATCAATTCTTCTTGTATGTACTTCAAATACGCAGGCTTCCTCGTAGCCATGTATAACCATGTTGCTGCCCACATAAGTTCATCCTGTATTATCCAATAATTATTATAAACAACCACATCATCGTATATATATATAACATTCACTTGATAAGATTGATAGGAAATGATTACATTATAGCCTGAGTAAAAGCAGTAGAAGGGACACTCTCCATCATAGGTTCCTTTGTGTGATTTCAAAAACACAAAAAGCTGCCAATAAAATAAGATACAAATTAAAATAAGAGCATGATTGTGTTTAATTATATATAACAAAACATTGTAACATACCGATTTCGCTTCCTTTTAACTCATAATTTTTGAGCCTCTGTTTCATGAAGAGATCCAACTCCGGTGAAAGTTGCTGATTCACATTTAATCTCATTGTAAAGTTACTAGGGATCATATTTCTGTACAAAACTGTGAAAAAGAAGAAACACACAGGGTTAAGAAATTTAAAATTTTGAACCTCATCATGCTATTCAAGTAGTACGCAAGAAAAATTGGAACAAGTTTCTTCGGCTGGGGGTTAGATCCATCTGCTGCATTTTCTGCAAGAGTTGAGACAATGATTTAAGCTTAAAGGCTCTTATCACGATAGAAGTCAAGGTAAAATGATTAGTGACATCTCACCATTTGTTCCAGCAGCTTGCTGGTTCCCTCTTGACTACCAGCTTCTCTTTTAATATCAGCCCCGTCATCTCTATCATTATCATTTCTATCACCATCATCACCCTGGTTCTCTTCTTGAAACTCAGATAGATCAATGTCACCAAACTCCACACTGCAAGGGGGAAAAAGTTAAAAAAATGCAGTTAGCACAAAAAAGTGAATCAATAATCAAGCTGTAAAACATCACATGCAAAGACATATAATCACCAATAATTATCCTAGACCAATATGCATTCAACTAAAACAAGAATCAATGATCTTCTTACCCAGCCAAAACCAAGCCTACTTGCTAATTAGCTTACAGTCACATGCATTCAACGAAATCAATTAAACAAGAATATTCTACTTTTTTGAAGCTGAAACAAAGGAACATGCATACAGGATTTGAATATAAAAGCCACTGGAATTGTATCCTTCTACTTCATAAAGGAGTACAAATTACCTTTGTGAAGAAGAGTCTCTCTGCACGTTGCTGAATGGTAACACCAGTCTTAAGTACTAATGCTGCAAGTGCCTAGAAAACTAGAAAAAAGGACACATGATGAGAACACTAGTTCTTAACAACTAGTTCTTAAATATCACTTAACTCTACCTTTACAAAAGATCCAATAATTATCATCAAACACTTGGATTTCTAATTCCTTAACTAAGAAAAATGTCCCAAAACATTTGAGTTGAGGTTTGGTTTTACCCATGAGAGAAGCTGTTCCACCCGATTGATTCAACCTCACCCACTCATCCACAATTTCCTTCCACTTCCTGCAAATAAAACAGCTCAGTCAAGTACACTGAAATTATGATAAGATTAATTCAATTTTGAAAATAAAAAGAAAAGTAGTGTTTAATCAACAACCTCACAAGTAGCTTCACCAATCTGCGAACGCCATTGGAGGAATGCTTCCGCAACTGATTCACGTGCCTCCCAATGTCAGTCTCCTGCAAGGAAAAACCAAACACCATTATACAGGAAAATAAAATTAATTCAAAAAAAAGAAGCTAACTTACCTTCAACGCTTGGAACTACATCTCTGCCACCAGTTCAACAAGAAAACTTATGTGTTAATAACTACTAATATTTAGATGATTAATATGAGGAAGAATTAGAATTTTATACCTTCAAAATAGAAGATCCATCAAATTTAGTACTATATTCTTCAGGGACTTTCCAAGTTATAATTAAGAAAACCTCAGGTCACCAAGTTCAAATAGAACAACAAGGCAATACACAGTAAACAAGTTTCAAGAGCACAATGACAAAAAGAAATATTAAAAACTATAGAAAGCAATGGCCTACCAGGAATTTTAGGTCAAAAAAGCTTCGATTGCAGAAAATAATTCATCAAAATCAGAGTAAACCTGCAGATTCAAACAAAGCACAAAAGTAGAGTATGATAAATCTAAAAACGGCACAGAAAAATTAAGCCCTAAGATTTATCACGAAGAACAGAATCACAAAATCAGGATATATATACCTGAAATTTGAGATGGTTACGAGAAGAACTAAGAGAGCGAGTTGAGATTAGATGGAAGAGGAGCCAGAGGGAGTAGATGCGATGAGAGCGGTGGCAAAGAGAGATCTGCGACGATGGGAGTAGATGCGACGAGAGCGGCGGCGGCGGAGGGATCTCGTGCGATGCAAAGGATGATAGAGAGAGATTGTGCGACGCAACGGCGGCAGCTGCAGCGGCGGAAGAAGCAGCCACGGAGAGAAGAATGAAGTAGCTCGTGCTACAGAGAGAAGAAGAAGAAGCTCATGTTTGATCTGAAAGAAGCTCGTGTGTCATTTAGGTTTAATTGAATATTTTTCGACGAAAAATTTAAATTACAGACGGAAAATCCGTCTGTAATAATTTAATAAAACGAGCATCTTGTCTACTTAATTACAGACGGAAAATCCGTCTGTAACCATTTCACGGAAAAAAAAAATTAATTTTTCCGACGGAATTATAGACGGATTCTCTTTTTCGTCTGTAATTTATGCTAATCTATTTTTTTTGTTTTTCGACAAAAAAATCCCTCTGAAATTCCGTCTGTATTTCAGTGGGATAAAATCCGTCGAAAATATCCGTCTGTAATAACTAATTTTCTAGTAGTGCTACTGGGATTGAGGAGGTTCGGAAGGCGGTGGCGATGGGATTGCATGGAGGATCGGTTGGTGAAGGCAGTGGGACAGCGGTGTTTGGTTAGAGTAGAAATCCCCTAAGATGGATTACTTGGTTTATTTAAGTCAATGTTGATATATTATGCTTATCTGTTTCAGAATGCTTAAGTAATGAAATCTTGTGATTGATATGGAGCTTAGGATTGCCTTTGGCATCCCGAGGTCTTATGTCCTACATCACTGGGCACTGTTACTATATTGAGAACCTCCTATTCTCATACTATATTTTTGTTGTATTTTTCAGATGCAGGTCGCAACCCACCTCGGTGAGTTATTTTGGATGGTGACAGAAGCGGAGGATCTTGGATTCTTTTGGAGTCTTTTTGGTTTATTTTGTTTATACATCTCTTCTTTTGTATTTTGGTTTGCCTAAAGGCATATATATGAGAGAACAAAACTTGTATAAGCTGTTTTCACTGTATGGTTTTATATACTTGTATATGACTAGCTGGCTTAAACTCCACGAGTCGTGACTAGTTTCCTATGATATTATATACTTATCTTTTGTCATATCTTATTGGTTTCTTGTGCCTTAAGCTAGTAGCTTCGTTAGTACGTTTTGCGCTTTTAAAAATCCTGTTTTGAGCTATATCCTTCATCGGGCTTGTAGACTATACTATTCTTTCTATATATATATATATTAGGTATAAGCTTAGAAACTGTCATAATCTCTGATTAACTTTTGCTTTACAACGTGGGGTAAGGCTTAGGCTAATTAGGATGTTAGAGTAACAACCAATTTTAAAGCTCTTCTAGTTAAACTATTCACACCAATAAGAACAAGCACGTATATCTTAAAGCCCTAGTTACACTATCCATTGAATTGCATGAAAATAACAACAAATTTCATTCCAAGGCCTAGTTATACTGTAAAAATCATTCACAATAGTTCAATCTATTAAACGAAGCAAATCAATCCAGTAAAACTAAAATGCAACTAGAAGAAACGCGACATTGCAATATTTTAAATGAATAGTAATTTTCTCATACCTTTGGTAGTCTTTGTTGCTGTTTTCGTTTGTTTCTGGTTGTTGCTTACGAAATCTTCTTCTGATTCCTTTCCAATAGTGGTTTCCACAGAGAATGTGATTGAAGTTTGAGTGATGTTGAGAGAAATTCGAAGAGAATGAGTGTTTTTGTGTCTTGGTTTCGTATTGAAGATGCAACGTTTTTTCATAATGAAGTGCGAATGGAAAAGGAGGGTTTTTTTTTTCTCTGGCGCGTGTGTTTCAAAATAAATGTATTAAAAATTTAAATATTTATATTTTTAATAAAAAAATTTTAATTTATTATCTTATCCGATCCCGCTACGTTACCAACAGCATTTCTGCCAACATCTACCAACTTTTATTTATAAGAGTATTTAATGGAAGTGTCTTTGTGGATGTGTCTAATAAAAATGTCTTTTTTATAGCTATGTTTAATAGAAGTGTCTTTATAAATATATTTTTTAGATGTGTCTCTTTGTATATGTATTTAAAATATAATAATTAATCATTATTGGTAATAAGTTGGCAGATAATATGTTGGTACCCTATACTTTTCCTTATCTTAACGTATCCTTTTAGCACACACGATCGTTAAACCCTTGTTTACAGGATGTGATAGATTGATACTTAGAGATTCATTTGTATAATATGTGAAGGTTATGGTTCAGGAAGCAGTCCTATAATCATAATGCATCCTCGATCTATTATTAATGGTGCCCCAGAAAGAGACAAACGGTAGCTGTTAATAATTGTCAGATGGGGGGACCCTGGCATTGTTGGAAATTGTATATTTGAGCAGCCAACGCAACTTTCGTGACACTTTAATTTCAGGATCCTTTAACGTCCGCATATCGGTGTAACTTTCGTGTGACAATGAATGAATATTAAAGAGCACGACTAATAATATGCAAAAGGATACTAGAACTCTTAATTGAACTCAAATATCATTTCATTGCATCCTGCTATCATTAATATAATTGATTAGATATATGAGGACGACGACGACGATGATGGGTCTAGTTGGGTGTTTTTATCTTGAGAATAAGCAAATCCATTTTGCACAATATCAAGCAAGAAGGAATCATCTTCTTCAGCATAATAACCAAGCCACTGATGACCAACATGATCTTTCTCTTTCATTACCAAGGGATTAGTAGCTGAAATGTCTGATTCCAAAGGCAGCATTTTTGATGGAACTGGGAATGGTGTTTGGTACAAATCCAAAACAGCAGACTCAAAACAAGTAGTTGGGGTGTTGTTATTATGATCAAAGGCTTCAACTTGAGGAGTGAAAGTTGGGAACTTTGAGAAGCAGTGTTGAGGACAGTAGTGGCATTGGCAGTGTTTATTCCTCCTGCGAAGAACTTCTTCTTAAGCTTAGTGTTCCAGTGATTTTTGACATCATTATCAGTTCTTCCAGGTAGCTGAGCTGCTATAAGGGACCACCTTAACACACACAGAAACAACGTCGTAATACATAAAATGAATGAAGAAGATCCAAGTTAAGTAGTTGATGGTTGTTACTACCTGCTTCCAATGGTAGCATAAAGGGTGGAGATAAGTTTGTCTTCATCGTCAGTGAAAGCTCCATGCTTGATGTGAGGCCTGAGATAGTTGAGCCATCTCAGACGACAGCTTTTCCCGCAGCGTTTAAGGCCTTGATCATCATTAGTCAGATAGAAAGAGACAATGACAGGCAACAAACAAATAAACACAAGGAGGTAGATGAGAGATGAGATCTGAAACCTGCTTTGAGAGGAAGGGCTATCCAGTTACCAGCAGAGCCATGTTTGTTGAGGTAGCTTTTGAGTATTTCATCTTCTTCATGAGACCATGGCCCTCTTTTCACGTTAGCTTTGTCACAGCATGGACTTCTTCCCATTGCCGCTCTCTCTGTCTTTTGTTAGGGCATACCACAACTAGAAGCTATTTAAATAGACCCCATTTTTTCAATTTTCAAGTGAGAACCGGTCAACCACAAGGTACAATCAAACGTTAAGTATTTAACAGAAAAAGAAAAGAATAGTACTTTTTTTTCCTTTTTTTTTTTGGTCATACAATACACCCACACACTAACCTAACAACTACATTAGAAAGCCAATTCTATAGTGTCTATGATATGGTGCCTAAATTTTGCCTAACTTTCTTTTTGTTGTAAGTTTTAAATTTTTAAAAATTATTTATTTTTATATCTTTTAAATTAAATATTAATTTTTAACTCTTTTTAATAAATAGGCACCACATTTTAGGCACCATAGCATTCACCACATTAGAATTCGATCCTGATGTGACTTCATTTGAGGCAAACCTCTTTGCCATTACATCACATGCTTGAGCCACAAAAAGAATAGTCCTTAATACTCATCACCATATCAAATGGACCATGATTCATTCATCATCCAAAGTGGGCCACACTACCATGCCCAGCCCAATAGGCCATGATAACTGGGTGCCCCAAACATCTACAACAACACAAATGTGATAGACAGGATAGTTGACTGCTGAAGCAAGGGTTTGAAAAAAATAAAAAATAACAAGAGACACAGGAAACTATAATCTATAGATAGA
>NC_029774.3:78626160-78628261 GCF_000817695.3 Arachis duranensis | reverse complement strand
AAATTAACTGATAAGAGAAAGAATCACTCTCTTTATATACAACATCAAGCATTTCATACTATCGGTGTGCGACTTTGATCACCTCATAATATCCTAACCCCTAACAAATTCATTTTCTTTCCATGATGAATTCCCTCACTTCATTGAATAGTAAAAGGAAGGAGATGTGACTTATAACTTGATTAAACAAAACCTTTTGCTATGTTCTTTTCTTAATTAATTAATTTAAGAAAGTGGAAATATGATGGATTGTGCTACAGTGAATCTTAGACATCGATATGGAGGCATCACTCCAATCCAAGACACAAGAAAGTGGTACATCTTGGTGGGATTATTCCATCTTTTAGGAAAATGTCAATGACGTATAATAGTATATTAATATTCTCTTTCAAGTTTCAAGAGGTTATCTAGGATGGACTTAGATTAGATTACATTAAAGCGATGCACTGTATGGTATTAGTATTTGTATATTAGTCAAATCCATCAACATCTTATCTCTAAAGACCAAAGTGCAACAACCCCATGATCCTTGTCTGTTGTTGTTGAAGTTGAAGCGGCATTAATAATTTCAATTCATTTGGAACAATATCTTTTCTTTTTAAAGCCAAAACCTGTTGGCTTAGAACCAACAGTTTCCATCAACCGAGGGCATGCTTGCTACTTACTTACAATACTTTTTCTTTGGGTTTAACTCACTTTAATTTGATGCTACTCCGTACACTTTTCATTTCCTCTGCCCCTCCTCATCATACCAATTTCACAAGCCTTCTAATCACACTTACTTTTACTCATAACCAATGTTTAGCTTTGATTTCTTTCAATTTATCAACTATATATCATACTCAATAGAGATATAATATAATCAAAGAATTCTTTAATAATTCAAATTGAGGACTCAAATAGTGCTTTTATGGCCTTTCTATCAGGAAAAAAAAAAGCAATTAACCGTCCAATGTAATTCTCAAAAATAGTTATAATAAAAGTGTAATTATCCGTGTTATGCACATGATAAGATTGAAATTATAATTTTAAATTATTTTTTAAAATTAATTTGAATTATAATAATTTGATTAATAAAAAAGTAGTATGTTATGCATTATTTGATTTTTTTTAATCTAGTGTTAATTGGATTAATTCTAAAATAGTTATTAATCAGTTTTAATAATCTATTTTTTTTTTAATAAATCAGATATATATACTGAATGTGATCATAAATAATATAGTAATAGTCAAATTTACCAACAAATATATTAGCTATTATTACATTATAAAATAAATTAAATATAAAGACTATTATTAGTACTTATAAATCTATAAAATTGCACTGTCTTTGATTCCTGTAAGGGTTTACTTATCAAATAAACTTAAAATATGAACAAAAATATTTATAAAATGAACCTAACATCATTTGAAAGAATCATGGAAAATAATCAACTTACCTTATCATCCATGAGAATCATTTCTACGTAAGTCGTCTTATTTTTATCAAATTTAGATGGGATTTTCCATAACCTTGTAATTCTTACATTTATTTTTCAAATTTTTTCATTACATAATCTACCACAGGTAATACTGTTGATAGAATTGTAATTAGTAGCCCTTAGGTATGAAAAATAATAAACAGAAGAAGATCTATGAGGTACGAATTTTCTAGATGATGAATAATTGTAATAATTCACTATTAATCCTTATATATATATGAAAGAGCTAAAAGAGGAGATATACAAATATATATAATATTATTGCTATATAGGAAGCATACATAAATTGCTACATTTTTTTATTATATTATACAACTTAAAATTATAGTATCATGTTATTATTAATTTTAGATACTTGCTATAATTATATCAAATTTAATTATGACTCTCAATAAATAAAATAGATAATATTCAATATTATTTTTTTTCTTTTTTATATTCAATATTTATTGTAAATATAAAAAGTAAAATAATTAATGAAAAAATATGAGTAGAAAATAAAATATATTTAATTAAAATAAATTCAATTTGTTACCTAATTAATCTTGTGTCCATACGATATAGTTTTACGAAAATGTTATGAATCACAACTTTTTTTATTCTAAAAAAAAATACTATAT
>NC_029774.3:78616262-78625670 GCF_000817695.3 Arachis duranensis | reverse complement strand
TTACATTATTAATCTAAAATATAAAATGAGAAAAAAAGTGATACATATATCTAAGAAAAAAAATTATATTAAAAAATATAAAAATAACATATTCAAAAATAATAGTCGTAATATATAAATTGAGTCAACAATTTAAATTTCTCTAAAACTAATTTAATCAAATATCAATATTAGAAATAAATTACTTAAATAATATTTAATCTATTCTACTCCTTAGACACATATAGATTAGAGTCATTCTTGTAATGATAACCAACTGAAATAACATCGTAAGTTCGAACATTTAAAATTTGTGCAAATTCAGACCATTTTTTTGTTCTTTGAAAACCTTCTGTATCCCTGATAGAGTTGAATCGCAATCCCTTTTATGGAAAAAGAGTTACAGATGTGGCTTTCATGTGTTGGAGACCAAAATTCAGAAGTTACTATTTATATTTGAGTGTGACACCCGTTAAATCCTAAAATTAAATAAAATATTATCTCTGAGTTTATTCTCATTTAATTCTGAATCCAAAGTAATAATGACTTATTTAATTCAGCATTTATGATAATAAATGAGATGACCATTATATAAGTTATTTAACGTAAAATAGGTTAATTTGTGATTATAATTAATATATGTATTGTCCATGAATAGATTAGAAAATAATAATTTTGTAACAAAATAATCATTCAATTTGAATTACAATTAATTGATTGATAGAAATTATAATAAATTGTATGATATTTAAATAATAAACCAAATCAATTAGTTAATATAATTAATTTATTATAATAAATTAAATTTAATGAGTTAAAAGATATAAATCAAAAAATACCATCAGAAACATGCCACGACAGTTTTATCATTAAGTGCGAAAATTTAATTTTTATATAATAGAATAGATATTCACAGATTATTATATTAAACACAAATTAAAAAAAATACTAAACAAAATAAAAGTATCAATGGTAAAAAATAACCTAAAAAATCACTTAAATTAAAAAAACCTGTAATGAATTATAATAAATCTATATATGAGAAGTAAAAATAAAATAAATAATTAAAAATAAAGTAAAAATAGCAATTAAAAAAAGTAAAAGAAGATAGAAAAGATAATGTGTGGAATAAATAAAAAATGTATTGTAATAGAAGATTAATATAATTAATTAATACAAAGGATGAAAGAGAAAAATCAAAATACAATCTTATTAAAAAATTTCAAAAAGAAATATTTAAAAAAAAAACTATTAATCAGCTTTTATAAAAATATTACAAAAAATGTAAATTATCTTTAAATAAAATAATAATACCCTTAAGAATTATTAATTAAAATAAATAAAAAAAGAATTAATATAAAACAAAATCATAGAAAAATATTAGCAAAATTAAGATAAAAAATTATAAATATTTTACCTGAAGTACAGAATAGAGAAGGAGAAAGGGATATATAAAATAATAAGATAATAATTTGAATTAATTGAGTTTATTTATTTCATTGCTTTATATATTATTTATTAAATAATTTAATATTTATCTCGATCAAATTAAATAATAAAATAGTTATAATTAATTTGATTTAATGAATAAAAAAATTAAAATAATTTAATATTTACTCTAATTAAATTAAATATTTGAATTTATGATTAATGTAATTTAATGAATCAAATAAAATATTAAATGATAAAATATTTATCCTAATCAAATCAAATTGTATAATTGATTAGTTATAATTAATACAATTGAATGAATCAAACACATTAAATTGAAAAATAATTTAGTTAATTTGTGTCTTAAGGACACATTTTAAAAATATTTATTTTTCAACAATTTTTATAAAATATTTTTAATAATATTTTTAACCTATGGTCTAAAGACATAATTATAATAACACATTAAAAAATACTTAATTAGTTAATACAAATAATTAGTATAATTGATTTAGTTTAATAAATTAAAAGAAATAAGTGTGAAAGAAAGAGATAAAGAGAAAATGAAATTATAAACACGTGTAGCCATTAAAAAGTAATAAAAATGTCCTTTTTAATTTTTTATTTATTAATTATTAATTTATTATAATTAATTTCACAATATTTATTATACGTTATTCATCTTACAAATTAATACAATCAATTAATTGATATAACTAATTTCGCTATACTTTTTAAATAAATAAATAAATAAAAATGCACGTCTCAATTTTTTGTTAAAGTAGAATAAAATAAATTACATAAATTGAGTAGATATAAATCTGAAAATTATAAAATTTTATTAACAACTCAAATAAATTATAACCATAAAACTAAATTTAAGGGCAATTTACTTAAATAAATAGAATGGCAGAATCCTTTACCTAAATGTGCAAAACTGATTGTTGTTACGTACATGTGCAAAAACGTACTCTATGTAGTCCGTGGCAACCCACCACGATTTACGAAACGTGCATAAACCGTGGCAGGTCACAACGGTTTAGGGGCAAAAAATATTGAGTGTAAACCGTGGTAAGTCACCACGGTTTACGAAGGATGGATGGCATGCATAAACCGTGGCAAGTCACCATGGTTTATGAGGAAAGTGGCTTACTCATAAAACCCGGTAACCCACCGCGGTTTATGTGTGTGTAGCTATATAAGTAATCTTGTCTAAATTTTTGTTAACAAGGCATTTATTTAATATAGAAAATCCAAACAGAACATTTATTTTTTTCCAAAGATAGTACTACTATATACATTTTTTCACAAAAATCCTATAATTAAATATTTTGTTAGTACACTTTGTATCACGTTACATTAAAAATAATAAAAAAAATTAACAATAAAGTATTAAACATATATATAGGATAGAATGTTACCAAAAATAGTATAAAGGATATAACAATATAATATAAGCTATAGCATGATCACCAAAAAATAATATGGGCATGAGTAATGGCAGAAAAATACAGAATCAAGAGTACAGAACTAAAAAAAATCCTAAAATGTAAATCTCCATCTGTAAAGTAAAAATAAAAAAATAAAATAATAATCTCAATCCGAGACCATATAAAAAAATAGTATATAGTAATACATAGCAATATATATGGCATATATTGTACTATTAGTAATTATAATGAACAATAGTTATAATAAACACCAAAGAATTATGATCTATAACTTGAGCCTGAACTTGCAGCTACTGCTCTTGATTCTAATGGAGTTATTAGCATTAAGATTATCCACAACAATCCAGCACCTAACCCTCAAGGTGATCTTGAATAACTTCAACTTTCCAAACTTAATTCTCACCGGTTGCTTGGCCTTCAACCGAAGAGGAACACTTCCACTTTGCTGCAGTTGTTGCTTGAATAGCTAATGGAGGATGAGGATCACTTGTACTAACTAAATGGCGTCGCTCACGTGGCAGGATATATCGACGAAATGTGAGGCGTTTATTATGTGTAAGCCACTTATATAGCTACACACACATAAACTGCGGTGAGTTACCGGGTTTTATGTGTAAGCCACTTTCCTCATAAACCGTGGTGACTTACCACGGTTTACACTCAATATTTTTTGCCCCTAAACCGTTGTGACCTGCCACGGTTTATGCACATTTCGTAAACCGTGGTGGGTTGCCACAGATTACATAGAGTACGTTTTTGCACATGCACGTAACAATAATCAGTTTTGCACATTTAGGTAAAGGATTCTGCCATTCTATTTATTTAGGTAAATTGCCCTAAATTTAATGTCTATTATTTTAAAAATAATTACTGACCTTTTATTCTTTTAATTATTAATAATTTAAATAAAATAATACCATATAACTTATTTTTGTTATCTATTTTAAGTAATTACTAACATTCTATTCTTTTAATTATGTGCTTGTTTTATTTATCATTTATACTTTCAATCAATTATATTAATAAACAAATAAACTAAATCAACTCCGATTATACTTGGACTATTCAACAATTCAATATAATCTTTTTAATTTGGGATTAACTACTAATGATAGAAAATAAAAAATTTAGAGTAATTCAATATTATGAACATTAATTATTATTGTGAAATTACCTAAAATCATAATGAAATTTATTTTTAAAGAAATAATTAAGTATTATTGTTAATTATGAAATAACCTAAAATCATAATGCATTTTATTTTTAAAGAAACAATCATCCATTAATATCTATAAATAGAAACTATCGTCAAAATGCTTTGATTAAAAATATGAGGGGTTAATTACTATTCATTATTAATAATATATCGATTATATCAAAATGTAAAAATATAATTTTTTGTATTTACACCATTAGAAGAATTACCATCATAAGTAAAATTTTGTCAAAAAAAAATAAAATTGCATACATAGTAAATTTAAAAAATAAATATCGTTAAGTAATTATGCTTTCTTTTAATAAATAGTAAAAAATTAAATATCATAAACTATATTCTTTCAAAAGTAACCCTTATAAGTTGTTATATTTGGCATGGTTTATTTGTATATAATTTAAATTGTCATTATTTTTAATTATAACAATTATTTATCCTTAATAATTATTTTTAGAATTTAATAATTTATCATACCTTACAATAATTATTTATAAAAAAACAAGTATATACTGAAAAAATTATTAAATAAATTTATTTGTTTACCCTATTTTTACATTCAACAATTTTTTGTCTTGTTTATTTAATTGTTATTATGTTATTAGAATTGTTAAATAATATTTAAAAAATTCTTTAAAAATAGAAATAGTGTTGGCACCTTGAATAATTAATTCAATAGAATTAAATTTAAACAAATAAGATGATTTAATCAATTATACAAATAATAGCATATTTATAAGTATTAATAATGAAAATTATCTCACTAATGTAAATGATCAATACAATAATTATATGAAAAAAATTATATAATTGCATAATTTTTAAAATTCTATATAGTTGAATACAATGGACAAATAAAAAAATATCTATATGATAATATCCTAATATTTTAGCATATTATAAATCATATTATAAATTTATATATCATATTATAATTTTAAGTCAACTTGATGACATGT
Source organism: Arachis duranensis (assembly GCF_000817695.3). NCBI lineage: Eukaryota > Viridiplantae > Streptophyta > Magnoliopsida > Fabales > Fabaceae > Arachis > Arachis duranensis. Next base: position 78,620,640 of record NC_029774.3, on the reverse strand, counting down.
CACCATGTCATGTTTTTCTATGCTTTTTCATACAAGAAATTGATGATTTGTGCTTAAATATTGAATGCTTTTGTGCTTAATTGGTATATTTCTTTGATCTTTTAATTTTATAAATCTTGTAGGAAATAAGAAGAAAAAGAAACAAAGAAGCACAAAATAAGCTAAAAAGGAGAAAAAAAAGAGCTTTGGGGAACACTTTGAAATTGGAGCACACTTTGGAGCCTTAGGCCACGCTTTTAAAAGCGTGGCCCATGACCAAATTAAAGGAAAAATTGCAATCAGCACACAAAGCTCCGCTCATGCCAAGAGCGGAGCATCATCCTGATGCATTTTCAACTTGGAAGCAAAATTTTGGCTAAGTTAAAACCTGGGTGCTCACAGCATGACCATGTCTTCTTTAAAGGGCTATAACTTAAGCTACAGATGTCCGATTAATGTGCTTCCAGTTGCGTTTGAAAGCTGACATTCAGATCTTTTTAACGATGTATGGCAATTCATATTTGGCATGAAATTGAGGCACGAATGAAATACATCTTTAAGGGCCAAAAACAAGCAAAAATAGACCAAAGTGCAACCACCAAGATTCGAAGAGGGAGCCTCACTCCAAGGCAAAGAGGCGCTTCTAATAGCGCTCACTTGGAGAGCATTGTTGTGCTCTCTTCATAAAAATTCAAGGAAAATCTTTTCTCCAAATGCTTTCACCAAGGCTTGAACTTGGGACCTCCCATTGGAAGCCAATGCTCAGCTCACAAGGTGAGCAGAGCGCTACTCATGAGTGCACACAAACATGCTTGACACGGTCCAGGGAAGGAAGGCGCACATCATGACACGGCCAAGGCACGCTACAAGGGATCTCCAACATAAGCTCCAATGCTCTGCTCCCCACTTGAGTTGAGCATCCTCTTGGGAGCAATTTTCACATGGGCCAAAAATTCAATAAAAATCCAATTTAATTCAATTCTTCTCCAAATTGAATCAAGGCCAACCAAACCCATTTCTCCTCAAATCCAAAGTAAGCAAAGCCTACATCATCACTCAAAGGCACAAGAATAAGCTAGAATTAGGATTTTCATTTAATTTATTTTTTATTTCAATTTCATTTGGTAAAAGCCTATATAAGGCACCATTTTCATCTTTGGTAAGGGGGTTAGCTCTAATAGAGAGCATTGGTAGGCTAGTTCCACTAGGGAGTAGTAGGATTAGAGAACTCTCTCTTTAATTTTCATTTCTGTTTTAGAATCTTGGATTGAGAGTGGAAGGAATTCTGTTTTCATTCTCTATCTGCAACTTCTCTTATTCTTCTTCTGCTATTTACTTTTCCATTTTCATTTTGCAATTGTTCTTGTTAGATCAAGGAAGGATTTGAGATCTAGACTTGTTTTCTAGTCTCTTCCACTCCTGAGATCTTCAACATTCTTGTAATTGCTGCAATTTAGCACCAGTCATTTTCTATTTTTAATTATCCAAGCATTTTTACTTTCTGTTTCATTCCTCTTTAATTTCCTCTCCTGCATTTTGCAATTTCACATTTCTGTTCACATTTAGCTTGGTTTAATTTCCTACAGTTTACAATTCCTGCAATTGCTCTAAGTTCTTATTCACTGCAATTTTGCTTTCCTGTTTACATTGCTCTCAATTTACTTTCCTGCAAGTTAAGCTTTCTGCAAGAGTTCTGAGTTTTGATTTATTGCTCTCTTTAATTTCCAGCACCCAACCCCCCTTTACTTTTCATGCAATTTACATTTCTTGTCATCTAAGTTTCAGCTATTTTACTTTCTTGCACTTTAAGTTTCATGCAATTTTACTTTCTGCAACTTTAAATTTCCTGCTATTTACAATTCTGTTGGTCACTTTTCACTCAAATCATCAATGTTAGCTTGACTAAACTAATCACCTACTAAAGTTGCTTGATCCATCAATCTCTGTGGGATCGACCTCACTCTAAGTGAGTTTTACTACTTGATACGACCCGATACACTTGCCGGTGAGTTTTAGGTGTTTTGGAAATTCGTTTTTCCACAAAAAACATCATCAAGTTTTTGGCGCCGTTGTCGGGGATTGATTAGATCAACAATGATTAAGTGGGTAAGAAGTCTAGATCAAGCATTTTTTTTGTTTTTGTTCTCTATTCTAAGTTGAAACCAAGGTGTTTATGTTTTTGCCTCACTAAGAAAAACTCATCTCTAATATGAGTAATTTCAATTTTCATTGGTGTTGTGTTTTACAAAATTCAAATGGAGTTCACCTCATCTTTTAATCAAACAAATTTCATGGGATACTGTCCACCATCACAATATAATTCACGTCATTATTCTAATCGTGGTTGGGAATATCACCAAGAAAATACAAATTCTGAGCACTCCAATCCATGGAGATTTGCTTCAGAAACACAAGATGAGCAAGAGAATCATATGGGATATTTTCCTCCACTACAAAATGATGCAAGTTGCTATTCTAATGGTGGCTGGGAGTATCACCAAGAAACTGCAAATTCTGAGCAGTTAAGTCACATGAGAGAGTGTCCGACCTCACCTTCCAGTTCTACATTTGACAATTCTTCATCACCTAAATATGTCTCAACACAAACTTCCACAAGCCAAAGATTCTCAGAGCTTGAGTCCAGGTTCAACAGACTTATGGAGGAACAACAACAATCCCGGAGAGAACTAGAAATCCTTTTTCATGAGACAGATGAGCAATTGGAGAACACAGAGAAACGCTTAGAACTACTAAGCAAGGAAAATGAAGACCAATTGGTGGATGCAAAGGAGAACGTGGAAGAACAAAATGAAGAGGCCTTTGAACTAATTGAAGATCCCCTTCAAAAATTCAGAGAATTGTTGAAAAGACAAGAACAACTCATGGAGAAACAACAACAATCCTGGAAAGAGCAAGAGATCCTCTTTAAGGAAGTGGATGAGTACTTGGAGAAAGGAAAGAGAAACTCAGACCTGCTAAGCAAGGAAGACAAAGACTAATTGGTAGATGTGAAGGAGGAATCGGAAGAACGAGAAAGTAAGGAAGACACTCAAGAGAAGTCACACTCAAGTGAAGTAGAAAAGTGCATAGAGGAAGAGCTCATGGAACCATTATTGCAAGGGACTCTTGATGAAGACAAAACTCCAATAATAACACAACCACCAAGTGCTGATATCCAAGAAGTGAAGGCAACTAACAAAAGCACCAATCCTGTCCTTGAACCAGCAAGCAAGCTCAATCAAGCCAAATTCAAAAGGAAGCTTGTTGAGAGGAAACCAAGAAAGGGGACAGTAGCTGAAACTTCTCCTCCCTTGAGGTCATTCCTCTTAACAAATTGGAAGAAGAGGAAGAAAGTGAAGAATAGGTCAATAGTAGGTAACATTCCTTCTCCTTGCCTTGTTTAAATTCAATAAATAGGCACATGGTTACATTCTAAGTTTGGTGTTGCCCTGCAACAAATTGTTTTCAATCCCTTTGGATGATTGCATCAATTTTACATGAAAGTGTCACACTAAGATTCTAAGTTTGGTATGCCACTTATTTTTCTATGCAAGTTATCCAGCAGCACCACTTGTCTGCATAATCACAATGCCTCTGCAAATTTATCTTTCTTTTGGTTTGACACTTTGTTATTCTATTTACTTTAGTATTTCTTTGTTTTTAATGCTTTCACTTATTTTGCTTCTTAACTGTTTTTGTTAATACATCACCAAGAGATCCTTATTCATGACATATTTTTGGCTTGGTGATTGTATTCAACATAACATATAACAGTTTCTTTTGTTTCGTTTTTCAAATAAATTGACATAGGATTGCATTCTAAGTTTGGTGTTGCTATGCAACAAAATTTGGTTCCAATCCTTACAAGATACCTGCATCAATTCCAAGTGAAAGTGTCACACTAAGTCTGGTGTGCTACTTATATTTTATGCAATGTATCATGCACACCCTCTTATGTTTACAATCACCATGTCTCTGTCTCTTGTGCCTTGATTTTTATCTTAAATTTTTCTTGCTTGCAACACATGTACTGCTAACATTTCATTGTGTAAGACATTCATGATCCATCTTAGCCCCATAGCCATTGTTCTAATTGTTGCTTGAGGATGAGCAAAGCATTCTGAGTTTGGCAAGGGAAAGAAGAAGAATAGAGGAAAAAGGACAACAATAATGAAGATGAACTACAAGGTTGTAGAGCTCCTTTTCTTCTCATTTGTTTCCAGCTCTTAAATTTCATGATTGTCTTTATCTTCTCTATTTACATGTGTGTATGAACAAAGCATAGCTTGAATCTTGATTTGTAACATGTTGCTGTGGCATTATAACTACCAACTTGAATTCTGTAAGTTCAAAAGCAGTAAAGCATCATGATCATAAACAAACAAGGAATTAAAGAAGA
>NC_029774.3:78613082-78613913 GCF_000817695.3 Arachis duranensis | reverse complement strand
ATAGGCTCCTAATGATAGAGGTTTTCACAGAGTTAGGACTCAACAACCTTGATTTTGAGAAGTGGATGCTCCCTCAACTTGAGAGGAGAGCTTTTGGCGTTTCAACTCTTGGAGTTCACGCCCCTGCTTTTCTTGTTCCTTTAGCAATTTGCAGAGCATGCAGTTCTGATTCTGCTGTTCTTCCTTCAGTTGCTCCATAGTTTCTTGTAACTTGATGATAGATGCTTCTAGGCTGGTCTAGTAGTCAATTTTAGGGAATTCAGGGAGGAACTCCTGTGCCCTCCTTTTGATAGAGTTGTCTTGTATTTGTCCTTCCATTGACTTCTTGGTGATTGGGTGTTCAATGGGTATGAACTCATCTACTCCCATCTTCACCCCAGCCTCTTTACAGAGCAAGGAGATCAGGCTTGGATAGGCCAATTTGGCTTCAGTGGAATTCTTATTTGCAATTGTGTAGATCTCACAAGCAATCACATGATGAACCTCCACTTCTTTTCCAAGCATAATGCAATGAATCATCACTGCTCTCTTGATAGTGACCTCAGAACGGTTGCTAGTGGGCAGTATGGATCGCCCAATAAAGTCTAGCCAACCTCTTGCAATTGGTTTGAGGTCTCCCCTCTTGAGTTGGTTTGGGACACCCTTTGAATTGGTTATCCACTTAGTTCCAGGGAGGCATATGTCCTCTAAAACTTGATCCAACCCTTTATCTGCTCTCACCATCCTCCTATTAAAGGATTCAGGATCATCTTGCAGTTGAGGTAGTTTGAAGATTTCTCTTATTTTGTCCAGATGGAAGTACATAACTTTCCCTCTGACCATGGTTCTATA
>NC_029774.3:78611492-78612992 GCF_000817695.3 Arachis duranensis | reverse complement strand
ATTTGAGTAGAATTCCTGAACCATATTCCTTCCAACCTTTATCTCAGGATTGGTTAGAACTTCCCATCCTCTGTTTCGAATTTGCTCTTGGATCCCCGGATATTCATCTTCTTTCAGATCAAATTTAACTTCCGGGATCACTGACCTCAGACCCATTATTTTGTGATAATGGTCTTCATGTTCTTTGGTTAAGAAATTCTCTTGATTCCAAAGATTCTTTGGATTGTTCTTTTTCTTTCCTCTTAAATTGGTTTGTTTTCCCTTAGGAGCCATGATCTTGATGAATCTTGGCTTAGTGATCACGGAAAAGCACACCAAACTTAGAGGTTTGCTTGTCCTCAAGCAAAAGAAAGGAAAGAAGAGAGAGAAGAGAAGAGCAAATTCGAATAGTGTGGGGGAATTAGGGAGATGAACGTGTATTTATAAAGGGGGGGAAGGAGAGATTTCGAAAAAAAAGAAAAATTTGAAAGGAGATTTGAGAAGATATGGAAAGAAATTGAGAGAAGGGTTAGTTTTTTTTTTTGAACAAAATTTGGGATTGATTTGAGAGATTTGAAGAATGATTTTAGATTTTTGAAAATTTGAAAGTGAATGATGAGAGATTGAAATGTGTTCTTGTAGAAAAGTATGGGTAAGAAAAGGAAAGTTTGAAAAAATTTGATTTGAAAACAAAATTGTGGTCCCCCCCACCTTTCTGGCGTTAAACGCACAGAATGGCACCCATTCTGGCGTTTAACGCCCATTTGTTGCCCCTTTTGGGCGTTTAACGCCCAGCCAGGTGCCCTGGCTGACATAGCTCCAATTAGATGAGCGGGACTAGTAGCTTTTTGCCTCCGAACAGTTTTGGCATCTCACTCTATCCCTTGAAGTTCCGAATGATTGGCATCTATAAGAACTCAGAACTCAGATAGTGTCATTGATTCTCCTAGTTAAGTTTAATGATTCTTGAACATAGCCAGTGTATGAGTCTTGGCTGTGGCCCAAAGCACTCTGTCTTCCAGTATTACCACCGGATACATACATGCCACAGACACATAATTGGGTGAACCTTTTAAGATTGTGACTCAGCTTTGCTAGAGTCCCCAAGTAGAGGTGTCCAGGGTTCTTAAGCCCCCTCTTTTTGCCTTGGATCACAACTTTATTTCTTTCTTTTTCTTTCTCTTTTTTTTTCGAAACTTTTTTTTCTCTTTTTTTTTTTTGAATTCACTACTTTTTCTTGCTTCAAGAATCAATTAGATGATTTTTCAGATCCTCAATAACAGTTCTCTTTTTCCTTCATTCTTTCAAGAGCCAAAAATTTCTAAAATTCTCAAAACAACAAATTCAAGAGACATATGCACTGTTCAAGCATTCATTCGGAAAACAAAAATTACTGTCACCACATCAAACTAATTCAACTAGTTTCAAGGATAAATTTCGAAATCCTGTACTTCTTGTTCTTTTGTGATTAAAGCATTTTTCATTTAAGAGAGGTGATGGATTCATAGGACATTCATAGCT
>NC_029774.3:78605952-78606823 GCF_000817695.3 Arachis duranensis | reverse complement strand
TCTCTTCCTGTGGATTTAAAGCAGAGCTCATAATCACTTGAAAAGTGTCACCCTCTCCCAGAAACGCATACTTCAGGGATGGTGGTAGTGGTTTGAGTTCAGGTTTGGGAGGCTTATCCTCCTCCTGAGGAATTTTCGAAAATTCCTTTGTTTCCACTGATTCTTCTTGATCAGGTTGAGTATCCTTGAAGATGTCCTCAAGCTCTGATTCTAGGCTTTCGGTCATATTGATCTCTTCTACCAGAGAGTCAATAATGTCAGCGCCCATGCAGTCTTTTGGTGTGTCTGGATGCTGCATAGCTTTTACAGCATTCAACTTGAACTCATCCTCATTGACTCTCAGGGTTACTTCCCCTCTCTGTACATCAATGAGAGTTCGTCCAGTTGCTAGGAAAGGTCTTCCTAGAATGAGAGTTGCACTCTTGTGCTCCTCCATTTCCAGCACCACAAAGTCAGTTGGAAAGGCGAATGGGCCAACCTTGACAATCATATCCTCTATTTTGCCTGATGGATATTTAATGGAGCCATCAGCAAGTTGGAGGCATATCCGGGTTGGTTTGACTTCTGCAGTCAACCCAAGCTTTCTGATAGTGGATGCAGGTATTAGATTGATGCTTGCTCCAAGATCACATAAGGCTGTCTTGGTGCAAGCACCTTCTAATGTGCATGGTATAATAAAGCTTCCTGGATCTTTAAGCTTTTCTGGTAAGCTTTTTAGAATGACTACACTGCATTCTTCAGTGAGAAACACTTTTTCAGTTTCTCTCAAATCCTTCTTATGGCTTAAGATCTCTTTCATGAACTTAGCATAAGAAGGTATTTGCTCAAGTGCCTCTGCAAACGGAATCTTTATTTCAAGAGTCCTTAGATA
>NC_029774.3:78602647-78603402 GCF_000817695.3 Arachis duranensis | reverse complement strand
GGAAAGCCCAGGATGTCTACTTTTTAACGCCGTTGAGAGCGCGCCAATTGGGCTTCTGTAGCTCCAGAAAATCCACTTCGAGTGCAGGGAGGTCAGAATCTAACAGCATCTGCAGTCCTTTTCAGTCTCTGAATCAGATTTTTGCTCAGAACCCTCAATTTCAGCCAGAAAATACCTGAAATCACAGAAAAACACACAAACTCATAGTAAAGTCCAGAAAAGTGAATTTTAACTAAAAACTAATAAAAATATACTAAAAACTAACTAGATCATACTAAAAACATACTAAAAACAATGCCAAAAAGCGTATAAATTATCCGCTCATCAGAAAGCTAGTATGATTAATTGTTGCTCAATTGCATTTGATTTTATTTAATTGAAGTTTTCATCTAGTACATTTTGTGAAATCTTTTGAAATCATGAAAACCTTGAAGAAGCAAATACAATTAAAGCAAGAAAAGAAAAAGGGAAAGAATGAGAAAGTTGAAGGTTTTGAGTACCAATGGCAATTTATTTGCTAAGTACTTGTGGTGTTTATGTATCAAGCCAAATGATTGAAAACAAAACACTTAGAAGTCAAGGCTAGGCTCAAGTGCAAAAGCACTCCCTCAAAGCTCAAGGTTCTGAGCATCAATGATTAGAGAGTCAAAAAAAAAAGAAAAGAAAAGAAAAATGAACTTAATGAAGTCCTCTAATTCAAATGCTTGTGGTGCTTATGTATCAAGTGGTAATACTTGAAAACAAAGCATTTAGAA
>NC_029774.3:78601695-78602534 GCF_000817695.3 Arachis duranensis | reverse complement strand
TGAGCTAGATAGAAGCATCAATCATTTACTTCTCTTTTGTGATTGTAGCATGCTTAGAAAACTAGCTAACCATGAACATTAAGTTGCTATTCTTCTTACCTTGGATTGTCAATCTTTAATGCATGATTCTTTTCTTGCTTGGGGACAAGCAAGGTTTAAGTTTGGTGTTGGGATGACATATCACCATGTCATGTTTTTCTATGCTTTTTCATACAAGAAATTGATGATTTGTGCTTAAATATTGAATGCTTTTGTGCTTAATTGGTATATTTCTTTGATCTTTTAATTTTATAAATCTTGTAGGAAATAAGAAGAAAAAGAAGCAAAGAAGCACAAAATAAGCTAAAAAGGAGAAAAAAAAGAGCTTTGGGGAACACTTTAAAGTTGGAGCACACTTTGGAGCCTCAGGCCACGCTTTTAAAAGCGTGGCCCATGACCATATTAAAGGAAAAATTGCAATCAGCACACAAAGCTCCGCTCATGCCAAGAGCGGAGCATCATCCTGATGCATTTTCAACTTGGAAGCAAAATTTTGGCTAAGTTAAAATCTGGGCGCTCACAGCATGACCAAGCCTCCTTCAAAGGGCTATAACTTGAGCTACAGATATCTGATTGATGTGCTTTTAGTTGCGTTGGAAAGCTGACATTTAGAGCTTTCCAACAATGTATGGCAATCCATATTTAGCATGAAATTGAGGCACGAATGAAATGCATCTTTAAGAGCCAAAAACAAGCAAAAATAGACCAAAGTGCAACCACCAAGATTCGAAGAGGGAGCCTCACTCCAAGGCAAAGAGGCGCTTCTAATAGCGCTCACTTGGAGAGCACAGCGCTCACTT
>NC_029774.3:78599975-78601580 GCF_000817695.3 Arachis duranensis | reverse complement strand
TTGAACTTGGGACCTCCCCTTGGAAGCCAATGCTCAGCTCACAAGGTGAGCAGAGCGCTACTCATGAGTGCACACAAACATGCTTGACACGGTCCAGGAAAGGAAGGCGCACATCATGACACGGCCAAGGCACGCTACAAGGGATCTCCAACATAAGCTCCAATGCTCTGCTCCCCACTTGAGCTGAGCATCTTCTTGGGAGCAATTTTCACATGGGCCAAAAATTCAATAAAAATCCAATTTAATTCAATTCTTCTTCAAATTGAATCAAGGCCAATCAAACCTATTTCTCCTCAAATCCAAAGCAAGCAAAGCCCACATCATCACTCAAAGGCACAAGAACAAGCTAGAATTAGGATTTTCATTTAATTTGTTTTTCATTTCAATTTCATTTGGTAAAAAGCCTATATAAGGCACCATTTTCATCTTTGGTAAGGGGGTTAGCTCTAATAGAGAGCATTGGTAGGCTAGTTCTACTAGGGAGTAGTAGGATTAGAGAACTCTCTCTTTAATTTTCATTTCTGTTTTAAATCTTGGATTGAGAGTTGAAGGAATTCTGTTTTCATTCTCTATCTGCAACTTCTCTTGTTCTTCTTCTGCAATTTACTTTTCCATTTTCATTTTGCAATTGTTCTTGTTGGATCAAGGAAGGATTTGAGATCTAGACTTGTTTTCTAGTCTCTTCCACTCCTGAGATCTTCAACATTCTTTTAATTGCTGCAATTTAGCACCAGTCATTTTCTATTTTTAATTCTCCAAGCATTTTTACTTTCTGTTTCATTCCTCTTCAATTTTCTCTCCTGTATTTTGCAATTTCACATTTCTGTTCACATTTAGCTTGGTTTAATTTCCTGCAATTTACAATTCCTGCAATTGCTCTAAGTTCTTATTCACTGCAATTTTGGTTCCCTGTTTACTTTGCTCCCAATTTACTTTCCTGCAAGTTAAGCTTTCTGCAAGAGTTTTGAGTTTTGATTTATTGCTCTCTTTAATTTCCAGCACCCAACCCCCCTTTACTTTTCATGCAATTTACATTTCTTGTCATCTAAGTTTCAGCTATTTTACTTTCTTGCACTTTAAGTTTCATGCAATTTTATTTTCTGCAACTTTAAATTTCCTGCTATTTACAATTCTATTGGTCACTTTTCACTCAAATCATCAATGTTAGCTTGACTAAACTAATCACCCACTAAAGTTGCTTGATCCATCACTGTGGGATCGACCTCGCTCTAAGTGAGTTTTACTACTTGATACGACCCGGTACACTTGCCGGTGAGTTTTAGGTGTTTTGGAAATTCGTTTTTCCACAAAAAACATCATCACAACTCCTTAAACACATTATAATATAAACCATCTAAAAAGATACACCAAATTAACGAATATCACATGATCACAACATACACTCTAAATTGTCATGATATTTAAAATAAAAAGAGCATCAATACAGAGAAATCAATGAATATAATTAAAATAAAGAGCAACAAAGAGACACACACAAAAAATAATAATAAAGAGAATCAATAAAAATATTAACATATAAACCACATACATGAACAATGTATATATTAATTGTGAATCACAAAAAACAAGAATATATATATATAT
>NC_029774.3:78580419-78599416 GCF_000817695.3 Arachis duranensis | reverse complement strand
TAATATAACTATAATAAAAATATTTTTCTAAAATAAGTTTATTTAGAGAAATATAAATTGGTTATTAATAATCGGTGCCATAATCATATAATTATCATATTATTATTATTATTATTATTATTATTATTATTATTATTATTAAAAATATTTTTTATTGATAATTGATAAGTAATTTATTAATGTATTAAATATTAATTTTATATAACTATAATAAATATATTTTTTTTAAATTACTATAATTATGCATTATTACTTAAATGCTAATTATAGTATAATTATAATAAAGATATTTTTATAAAATAAACTTAGAAGAGAAAATAGTGTATTCATTTTGGCAGAAAAATAGATCATGAGTAATCGACACCTTACTTTTATTAGTCGGAGAAAAATCCAGTTTTAGTATATTAAATAGATAGAGTATAAAATTGATTTAGTTCTTAAGTTTAAGGTAATTTTTAAATTTTTTTTAAAATTTAAACATTTTGTTTTTGCTTCAAAATTCTTTCGTCTTTTTTTTTTAAGTAAAAAATTTTATTTTGGACTGAAAAATAAATAACAAAATATTTTGAACAAAAATAAAACGCCTTAAATGTTAAATATTAAAGATAAAAACAATAAGTAATTAATTAAAATTTTTAAAAAGAACAATCATACGGATATCAAATAATACCGATCACGTGTTTTGATCGCAAATTGGATAGGTTTGAAAAACAAACAAAAGCCTGTAGCTTAAGATATTTCAGATCATGAGAACAGGATAATGATTACAACAATTAAGTTACTAGAATTTAATCTATAAATTATAGCTAATTGGGACTCGCTTAAAGCTTCGCCGTCAATCTACTATTGAATAGTTTTTTGAAGATGCTGGAGAAAAAGAAAAAAAGAGCTGTTTTTTCTCTTATTTGGAAAAGAAAAAAGAATCAAAAGCTTCAAGAGAAATATAAACCATCCAAACGAGATATTTTATGATGGATTTTGCCTTTCAATTATTGATGATTCTCTTGCGGTATGATAGCTGGTCATGTACCATGTTCTTTGAAATGCAGATTGAAAAATTCAAATCTACTAGTCAATTTAAATTTGTCCCAATAAAATATCACACTTTCTCATAAAAAAATTAAGGGTTAATATTTCAATTGGTCCATACAATTACTTCTAAAATTTTGATTTATTCAATTTAATTTTTAATTTAATATTTTTGATTCACATGAATCCATATTTGTGATGGCTACCCACTAAACTTTTTAACTATTATCTGAAATAGTAATTGAAATTTTTTTATCTTAGTTTATTCCCTGCAAAGCATTTAATAATTTTGTAAATTGAAGACTAATATAATTTACAGATATTAAATTAGGAGATCAAATTAAATAAATTAAAATTTTAAGAATTAGATTAAATTATAAATGTAATTTCAAAGAATAATTTAAATATTCACTCAAAAGTAAATGAAAAACCAGTTTTTTCTAAATTTTAGTGAGCTTTATTAATATGGGGTTAGGCACATCGTAGTTCGTACTGACGTAATCCTGAGAAATCTATCTATATATCTTAACTTATTTTGATTTATTCGTTATCAAATATCAATTGCTATTGTCATCAAAAGGGTGAAGCATAATATAGAAGGACCGTTTTGTTTATTGGCGATTTTGGTCACTAATGTCATATAATAATAGTAGAAAGGACCCAAATAAGAGTCACATTCATGGTATGACGTTGATGGGGTTTTGTCTCTGCCGTACATTTGAACCTTGTTCAATGGCTGCCTAAAACAACTTTTATTGTTCTCCTGGTGTGATAAAGATGGATGTCCATTTAATAAGTGGCTCATTTTGTTAATAGTAAAAATTCAATTTATCAAAATAGAGTAAAGTTAATAAAATTTAAAAATATAATTTTTGTACATATATAAATAAACATGGACCAAAACAAAGGATACATACATAATACTAACATAAAAATACTTTTCTCTTTTTTAAATATACACTGCAAAGAAAACTCAAGTAATAAATTTTTATTATGTCAAAATTTTTTTATTTTGAATTTAATACTCTTGATATATCTGGAAATAACTATTTATCATGAATATTGGATACCAAAATTCATCTTGATTCAATGGATCTTAAAGATATCATTAAGGTTGAAAATAAAGCATCTTAGAAGGATAAAGCCAAAGTCATTATTTTTCTTCGTTGTCACCTTGACAAAAGATTAAAAAATGAATATCTCACACTAAAAGATCTGCAAATCTGTGGAAGAATCTTGAAGAATGGTATAATCATCAAGTCTAATATGAGTGGACACACTTGCGTCTATAGAATTTTAAATCCATAAATAAATACAATTCAGCAATGTTCTGAATTACCTCACGAATGAAATTATGTAGAAAAAATAATTGATAATAACATGTTAGATAAAACTTTTTCGACCTTCCATGTCTCAAATGTGCTCCTGCAGCAGTATCAAAAAAAATTAAAAAAATTCTGAACTAATTTCTTGCCTTCTTGTTACTTTGCAAAACAATAAATTATTTTTAAGAAATCATGAAGTGCGCCAGTTAGCGCAGGCGCGCCGCCCCATTTACTGAAGCAAATGCGACAAATTATAACTCTTAAAATAGATAAATGACAAGATTTTAGTAAAAAGAAAAATTATAGAAGAAAAAAAATTATGTTCACAAGAAAGAATCTCACCAAAAGTGGGATAAAGAAAGAAATAATAGGAAAAATAAAACAATAGAGGATAAATCCTTTAGTCGCAAATTATTTTTGATATTGGGGGCGGAAATGGTGTTTTTTAGGATTATGGATAATAAGAGTGTTACTCTCAAATGTGAAACTTTTTTATTTAAAATGTAGAAATCGGACCCTCCGATTTGTTTGGGAATAAAAATCGGACCATCCGATTTATAAAGAACAAAAAGTCAGACCTTCCGATTTGTAAATTTTTTTTTAAAAAAATCATAACAAACAAATCGGACTCTCCAATTTGATATTTAAAAAATTTTAAAAATCAAGTTACAAAGTAATTGGTAGCTCCGATTATTGATTCCCATATTAAAATAAAACACATGCACACACCAACAGAATTGAATTGCACATATTTATTTTCCATAATAAAAATTTTTAGCCTACTTTCGTTGTGGTGGAAAGGACCATTGGTCATGTACCTGTCGTACTCCAAGACACTTAATTGATTTTTATCAAGCATCATTGAAAAAGAATGACAAAAAAAAAGAGACCAATTTTGTTTCGAAAAATTTTGTTAAAAATTATATTACTCATTATGAAGTATCTGATTTCTTTAAAGATTTTGAAAAAAATATTAATTATTTAATCAATGATAAAAAAAAGTTTAAAATTGGGTTCATTAAGTTCTTATGTATTAAATAATGTAAGAAACTTTTTGTTAAGTTTTATTTTCTATGCATTTAAATTTTAAGTATGATGTATATAAATAATGTTTAATAAAATATTAATATTTATGTTTAAGAATTTCAAAATCTCTAAATGCGTTAAATTTTATAATAATAATAATAATAATAAATTTTTTAGTATATGATACTATTTTTATGTACAATATTTTTTTAAAAAAATAATTCCAATCAGAAATATAATTTTACTTCGCATATACTTTTACTTATTTTATTATTATTATTTGTCTATATAAAAAAATTGGCAAGAACATATAATAAAGATGTTTGTCTTGCGGATAATGTAAGTTCGCATACTATTCTTAAATGTAATATATATTACTCATCTTGTACTAAAACAAGAATATGTTAATACCATTACTGGCCCAGCAATGTGATAGAAGGTTTTAAAAGAGCTATAATTTTATTTTTCGATGTAACAAAATTCACAATAAATGATGCACTATTGTCTACTAAGTCCCTAAGAAACTTGTTGAATTTTAAATATATTCGCCGAAATTGATATCATTTTGAAACAATGAATGTGAAAAATCATGAGTACTTATGTATTACAACTCATAATTTAAATAAAAAAGTTATACTAGAAAAGTTACCCTTACTTTCTTCTAGATTATATTATACTAAAATCAATGCAATTGAATCACATGTCATTGTAAACCAGAAGTTTACTAATCCAAATAAATTCATAATTTGGCATAATCAATTGATACATTCTGAAACAACCATGATGTAGAGAATTATTGAAAACTTTCATGGATATTCACTAAAGAGTCAGAGAATTCTTCAATGAAGTGAATTTTATTGTGTTATATGTTCTTAGAAAAAGTTAATTGTAAGACCATCACCAATAAAAATTAAGTTTGATTCTCCTAAATTTTTAGAAAGAATTTAAGGAGATATATATGGACTAATTCATCCACTATATAGATCCTTTAGATACTTTATGGTCTTAATAGACGAATCCTCGAGATAACCACATGTGTGCTTATTATCATCTCGCAACCTGGTGTTTGCTAGATTACTTGCTCAAATTATTCGATTAAAAGCACATTTTCCAAAAAAAATTCAATCAAAGTAATTCACCTTGATAATACTGGTGAATTCACTTCCTAAGCCTTTAATGCTTATTGTATGGTTAATAGAATAAGTGTTGAACATCCAATAGCTCATGTTCATACACAAAAAAGATTAGCAGAATCACTTATTAAACTTCTTCAATTAATTGTTAGACCCTTTATTTATGAGAACAAATCTTTCTATTTCTGTTTAGGATATGCTATTTTACATACTATAGTACTTATTCATTTGAAGCAAATAAGTTACCATTAATTCTCTCTTCTGTAATTAATTTTGGCCAGCAGTAAAATATTTTTCATTGAGTAAATTTGGGAGTGCGATATATGTTCCAATTGTCTCACCTTTTTGTACTAAAATGGGACACCAAAAAAATTAAAAATTTGTGTGGGATATGATTCTTCTTCTATAGTGAGGGATCTTGAGATACAAATAGGAGATGTGTTTAAAACTCGATTTGTAGATTGTCGTTTTAGTGAATCAATGTTTCTAACATTGGAGGGTGAGAATAAATCACTTGAGAAAGAACTTAATTGGAATGCATCATCGTTAATGCATCTAGATCCACAATCAGGACAATGTGAACTAGAAGTTTAAAAAATTATATATTTGTAAAGAATAGTAAATAAATTGTCTGATGCATTTTCCGATACAAAAGAGGATAACCAAATCTTACATATTAGCTGAAAATATCCCAATTCAAACTAATGTTCCAATTGGACAAATAGCTACTAAAGTGAGTACCCGCCACCAATTGGTTCCAAAAATAAAAATTCTCAAAAAAAAAGAGAGGTATTTGATATTACCAAGACAAATGGTACTCCTGTTAAAAAATATAAAGAACATAGAAGAGACACTAGTAAGTGTCTAAAATTCTGATATAATGTTGATGCTAGAAGACGTTTAAATACTTGAAAACTCTGAAAATTGTGAAAATGATGAGATCTCGATAAATTATATCTTTATAGGAGAAAAATAGAATCGAAGTAAAAGCATTATCAATGAAATATTTGCATATAATGTGGCATTACACATCATGCATGAAAGTAAGACGTTATGAAGAATGTCGACAAAGAAATAATTGGCCAAGATAGGAAGAAGTTATGAAGGTTGAGTTTGACTCACTTGCAAAACGTGAAGTTTTTGGACCTGTAGTCCGTACACCAGAAGATGTAAAACATGTTGGATACAGATGGATATTTGTGAGAAAACGAAATTAGAAAAATAAAGTTGTACGTTACAAAGCTCAATTTGTGGCACAA
The DNA here is from genome assembly GCF_000817695.3 of Arachis duranensis. Taxonomy (NCBI): domain Eukaryota; kingdom Viridiplantae; phylum Streptophyta; class Magnoliopsida; order Fabales; family Fabaceae; genus Arachis; species Arachis duranensis. The sequence continues at coordinate 78,593,644 of NC_029774.3, read as the reverse complement.
GATTTTTCATAAAGGCCTGGTATATATTATGAAAAAACTATTCCCTTATAATAGATGCAATAACTTTGCGTTATTTGGTCAGTTTTGGTTCAGGAATTTAATCCAATATATTATGTCATCGTGTGGACTGATTGACCATAAAATAGCTCCAACTATTCTGTTTGAAGATAATATAGTATGCATTACTCAACTTAAAAGTGGATACATTAAAGGTGATAAAACAAAATATATTTCTCCTAAATTTTTCTTCACTCATGATCTTTAAAATTAAGAAACAATTAATGTCCAACGGATCTGCTCAAGTGATAATCTGACAGATTTATTAGCAAAGTCACTTCCAAAATCATCCTTTAAAAAATTGGTATATCATATTGGGATGTGCCGACTTTGAGATATTAAATAATGTCGACAAAAGGGGAAGGTTGTACTTTTTTTTCTTGGTCAGGTTTTTATTCCTATTAAACTTTTTTGACAAAATTTTTAACGAAGTAGTACTCAAATGAAATTAATGAAAGAGAAAAGGACAAATAGGTCCCTGACCTTTTGCCCCGTAGACTTCGTCCCCGAGCATTTGAAAATACTTTTAAATCCTCGATCTTCACAAATCTCGGACGGATGAGTCCCTCCATCCATTGCCTCCGTCAGACCCAACGGAATAGTCTAACGTGGCTACCGTTCTGATGACGTGGCATGACGGGTTGACACGTGGACTGCTGACTAGAAGGGTACTTTCAAAAATTGGACAAATAAGTCCCTGTACCTAAAAACGACGTAGTTTTTAGAACCTGGAGCCTTGCTTATTCCTTTATTCTTCATCTGTCATCTGATTGAAAAGCCTACAACCTTCGTCGATCAAGCCAGAATGGCAGCAAGCTGTGAAAATGACCAAAAATATGATCTCACTAGACCTCGTGCCGGATTCAATCAACTCTGCAAATTGTTTCAATGCTTCTTGACTTCTTGTCAATGTTCATTTATTGCATTCTGCACCATCTCTATACATCCCATCTGATTTGGCTTCCATCAATGTATTCATGGATCCATCTGCGATAATCAAGAAGCACAAGACCGACATCACGTTCAAAACCTGATGCCTGCATTTCATAGAACATGTCAAGTGATTCACTCAAATTTCGAAAATTGGAATTGCACCAATCCACCTATCATACTAGTCTAAGAAACAATGTCCTTCTTAGACATTTCATCAAACATTTGCCTTGCATCATCAAAAGACTCACATTTCATATACATATCCATCACATTATTGCCTACCTCTAATCGACCCAGTTTCGTACAAGTCCCGAATATGCTAACAATAGTTGCCACATTAGGCTCAACATTCATTCTCAAAAACAATGCAATGGCTTTTTCAAACAACCCATCTTTCACATACCCAAATATCAAATCAATCTAACTGTCTAAGACACCACATTTTTTATGGGCATTTCATCAAACATCTTGCAAACACTATACTTGTTTCAAGTTGCTTCAAGCTCCAATCAAATTGTTTCAAGTAATTGCAGGGGTAATGAACCTCAGTGATATCATTACTGATAAAGTTTGAAATTTTAGAGATAAGTAACTGGAAACAAGGGCAGAGATCAATAATTGTGAATGGATTTGTTTGAATGATCTCAAATAAAATTTGATCATATATTTTTAGGTATAAGGACTTATTTGTCTAATTTTTGAAAGTATCCTTCCAATCAGCAATCCACGTGTCAACCTGTTATACCACGTCATCAAAACGGCAGCCACGTCAGACTATTCCATTGAATCGACGAAGATAATTGGACAGAGAGACTCATCCGTCCAAGATTTGTGAAGGTCAAAAATTTAAAAGTATTTTTAAATGTTCAAAAATAAAAATATCCAAAGGACAAAAGATCAAAAATTTATTTATCGTTTTCTCTTAATGAAATTTAATAATAACACTTCTTTTTCTATATAGATATATGCTACAACATATAATAGTAATAATATATATAAATCATGTCAATATAATAATATTAGTAAATATTAATACTAAAATTTTTTATTTATATTTTATTTTATATTTATTTCTTTCTCCAAAATTTATTTATTTTACAACACCTACTATAATTTTTTGGAAAAGTCTAGAGAGTCGACAATTTTATTGCATTTTGCCCAATATGTAACCAGCACAGAAAGGTGAGTCATTGGATAAAATTTCACACCAATTTCACACCATCAAATCATTATTGATAGCTAATTAATAGCTACCAATCACAAATATTGCTGCTTCCTAATATTGCTCTAATTTTTTAATGACATTTTCTTAATACTGAATGAATGTCATTTAATCAAGGCAAAGAGTATATGCATATTAAACCATTCAATCCGTGAAGTAAAAATCCACCGATCGTTCTCGTTGGAGGATGGTTGCTCATGAATCATGAGCGTTTAGCATGTACAACTTGCTAAATTCTAAATTAGTTATTCCTAAGCACCACTTAGTTTGTTTACATAAAAAGTGAAAAAAACAAATTAAATACTCTTCGGAAACTACACCAGAACATGGCTGCTATGGATCTGGGATTGCAGAGCACCACACACGTGTCTAGTTTTATTGCTGTTTATTAAGATTGTCAACATCTGGATTTTGCCTAGTTACTTGTACCCGAAGTTCCACATGGTATTCTATGTCGAGCGAAGAAATATTCTTGCATCATATTTATTTAATTAATTAATTCCCAGACGCACCAGACTTGGTTGAAGTGAACTACTATATTCCTATACAAAGAATCTAATTCATAAGCAGGAACTGGATAGATAGTTCCTATTTGAGGAAGGAATGATCACTGAAACAGAAAAAGTGGGGCAGAACACATCCAAAATCATGATAAAATATACAAAGATTGCATAAATATATATATTAATAATAATAATAACAATAACAACAAAGGACAACAGAGTAGTTTGGATTCAACTTTGTACAAGAAGAGAAGGAGATGATTAGAGTAAGAGGAAAGAGATAACAATACTATTACTATTACTAAACATATACCAACTAGTTTAACACATGAGAATTTCATCATCATCTTGCTACCTATACAAAAGGCAAAAGCTCTGAAAAATCATTGCTTGCTTGTCTTGATTTTTCCCAGATAATCAGAGATTGTGATATTCAGCCATAACATAAGGACGATATTTACAGAAATTAGATGGTTGGTGTTGCTTTGCATGCTTCCAAAATAAAAATGATGTCTCTTCCCTCACACACTATGCACACTGCGGGGGCAAGAAACCAATCCCCCCAAAATGGAATCACTTGATCAACTCAGAAACCCACCCCACATCCGGAGCTCCACCCGAACCGGAAGCCGAACCATCCAGAGAATTCTCTTTGCTCAACTTCTCGAACATTCGGGCCCTTATGCCCCTCCCAGACTCAACCCTCTCCATAACTGGCTCCTCAAAGCAGCAACTCTGATCCCAAACTTCAAAGCAGTTCACACCACTGCCACCTGGCCCCTCCGTTGGTGTAGAAGGAAGGCTACAGAATCCGGATCGGATCATGGGTCCCCGGGGAGATCCGTACCCGGGAGACCCCATTGGAACATTCCATGAGGAGGGTAGAGACTTAACCTTACTCAGCTGCAGATTCCGGAGAGAGGCCATCATCTCGCTCACATTCACGGACCGCCCCAACGACCGATTCGCCGGCGACATCGGCGGGGAATCTTCCGCCGGCGGAGAATCCGATCCCGGAGAAGACAGAAAAGGCAGCGTCTTCGCACACGATGACTCCATTGCATGCCTCAGGGGGGAACCGTCATAGGAATCAACGCTACGGGGACTGTGCTGCGGCAGAACCCTGAGTTGCTCCGGCGTGTGAGCGAAGAAGCAGACCCTCCTCCGGCAACTGGTTCCGTCCTTGCATGGCTGCGTGCGGTAGCGCGCGGGATGGAGCCAGCACTCGAAAACGCCGTGCGCGTACTCGCATGCGTCACCCTTCTTGCAACCACCCTTACGGAAATCGGGGCACGCGGCGCCGGAGTAGTGGAACTTCCTCGGGTCACGGCGGCGAGCCTTCTCTCCAGGGTGGGCGTACGGACACTCCGTCCAGTCATGGGACCTGCCACGCGCGCACCTCCTCACCTTGAACTCGAACATACGGAAGTGGTCGCACGAGTATGCGTCCACCGGCGCGTCGATCTCACGCGCAGCCTCAGAATCGGAGTCATCGTCTACGACGTCGTTGGAGGGAAGGTAGCGCTGCAGCGCGGAGATGGCTTCGTGCATGTAGTAGGGAGAGTAATCGGCGGCATTGGAGTCGGAGTGTACGGACAGTCTGGTGCCAGAGAAGGGGGAATACATCTCCGCCGTTGGATCATCAAGGAGCGGTGGCCACGGTGGCACATGGACGGTTGGATTTGAGCGGTGTGACTCACCCAGCATCATGGTTGCGTTGGTGTGATTAGTTATGGTTATGGTTTTGGCTTTGTTTGCATTCGATGGAGTTTTGTTGTTTGCACAATACCCGGCAAGGTTAGGGACCCGTTTATAAACTGCCTCGGTTGAGGGATATTTAACCGTGGTTTGGTTTTATTTTATCCCAAGTTAACCATGGTTGGGTTTAAAAATGTGTGAAGTCTGTGAGCTCTGTGCAGTTAAATGTGCAAGGTGACAGGTTGCGTGATTGTTTGCCACGTAGACGGCGAGGTGTAGGTGCATTGAAACTGTAGGGTGAGGCCATTGGTTGGTCATGTACACGTAAATCACCCAACCTCAAGCGGTGGACACTGGACCGTATCGTACGCAACAGGGGTAATTTGGTAAATGCATCAGTAGTACTGTGGACTGCATACACTCTTTTATTTCATTTAAAAATTAAAAATCCAATTATGAAAGGTTTGATACTTATTGTTATTTACTAAATTTACTAAAATAATAAGAGCATAGTAGCTAGACATAGTTTTGATTTGGTGTTGATACCCGAAAGTAGGGGCAAAGCCCACAGTGGGGGTGGGAGTGAGCAGAGAGTAGTTCGATTTCTGAATTAAAATTAAAAACCGATGGGCAAAGAAAGAAAAAGTGTTGGATTTTATTTATGGCCCCTTTATAAAGTCATAGGAAGAGTTTAATGTGGGTAGGCATGTTATTCAATTCCCTTTCGTCGGTTCAAGACTTGGAAAGTAAGAAAGTAACGCGTGCTATCATCACACACTTGGTGGAATTGGATTTATCCCTCAACCCTTTTGTTACATCATTGGTTGATTCACCATCACTAACTCACTGTTTTAATAACCCTTCAACACATTCATCATAATATCATTATTACTTCTTAATTCTCATGAAAATTTCACATAGCGAATTGGACTTATTTCATGTTTTTAACACAAATTTATGTAACTTAACCCCCACAGCTACAAATAAAGCTTGCTTAAAAAATTATATTCTAGTTAAAAAATAGTTGCTAATGTATTTTTGATAGAATAGCTAGTGGTGATTCTCCTCGCCCACGGGGGAGGTTGAATCACTTTAATGTCAATATATATGAGGAGGCTACGGTTTCGGGCTAATGATCACATTGACTACTTTAGCCATTTTAGTCCATCCCAAGCTCCTTCTACATTTTTATCTTTTGGGTGTCTTCTACGTACCTTTACTTTTGTCTTTATTATTAGATATTCTTTTTAATAAAATACAATAAAATTATTATTATTATTATTATTATTATTATTATTTAAATTTAAAATAATAAAATACAATAAAATTTAAATTTTAAAAATACTGTATTGCACTTGCTCTGATAACTAGCAGTAAATTATTATGATTCATGTATCTTTGTATAACCATTTGAGCTGATCTTATATATTGGTATTGGAAATGGCATAACAAAAAGTTTGTTTGGATGAGTGTAAGATGTCATGGTCATGAGGCACTTGAAGATATCATCAATGGATGCGAACATTTTGGTAGACAATCCAATTGGGATGACTAAGATGTTTTGGAGGATAGCCATATATGCACAAGAACTTGTACTACAATATATTGTTCTGAATCCATTAAATTCTATGTTACTTAGGTATCATCTCTCTTGGGACCGGGTGCGGGGTTGGTGATTTCAATTTACCACTTCTAAATTGAAGAAAACAACCTTCCAATTGTAGAAATTGGCATTACCGAATCCTTGGAATCCAATTCCAAATCATCTATGCTCCTAATCCAATCCCATTTCTTCCTGTTCCGTGAAGCACACTAACTGATGGTATTTGGTATCAATCACACCATCATACATTATTGACCTCACATACATCTATATGTATACTACCATCGCATTTAATTTGATTCATAATTCTATCCCTCTAGTACTCGTCATATATAATGGGTCTCAGTTTTTGGGAAATAAACATGTATCGTCATTCGTCTGACAAATCGCAATCTCTTGCCAAACTTTTATTTTTATGGAAATATTCCAAACTAAAAGTGGCCAAGAACAAAACATATTCATGATAAAACGAATAACTTTGTAGCTTGTTTAGGTCACTTTAATTTTTGCGCTTTGCATTGCTCTTCTTCTCCGTTCCATTTATTATTTTAGCATATATTATTTGCAAATAAATTAACGATACAATCCTAAAAAAATTTATAATTAAAATTTGAACTTTAAATTATACAATTATTAATTAACTAATTAAAAAATACTTTATGATGCTGAGAGAAGTACTAAAAAGCTAGTGACACAGCAATATAGTTGTAAGCATAGGTTATTGAAATAAAAAAAATATTTTGTGGATTATATATTATGTCAAAACGTTTTTTACTATTAAATTAAATAAAGTGTAACTTTCTTCTGAGATGCGTTTTATATCACATTTAATTATGATAAAAAATAATTAAAGTCTTAACTCATCCTATTAATTTTTTTGATTTTTAGATAAATGAAATTCTATTTTTTTTATCTTTTTCTGATATTCAAATATACTTATATACACATTACATAGTACATACACATGTATATAATTAAAAATATAATAAATTATAAATCTCTACCAAAACTATGAAAAAAATGTCTAATTTGAAATACAATAAAAAAAAAAACATGTGTCACTAAGTTATTCGCTTGTATTGCTCATCCCATTAAATTTAAGTAATTTATTCACTTATCAAAAAAGAAGGAATAAGAATAATTGCTATATAGAGGCCGTGTGATGTTCTGTTTTAGGTGAACAATTATTGGTGTAGTATTCATGTAAGGCAAGGTAAAGAGAAGGATGAAGTGTGATTGTGAAACAAAATTAAAGTGGTTAGGGGGCACAGGGTGAGATAAAGGCGTTGCCAAAGTTGAAGCAGCAGCCATAAGCACGAGGAGTGCCTTACGGACTCCCTAAACCAAATATATTCCTTTCTTTTTTGCCTCCTAATTTAGCGAAATTGTTGCACCATCGTTGATTTCACATTTTTTATTTTTAATACTGGCTTCATAATTATATTTTTTTAATTATAAACGGTTGAAATGTTAATTTTAAATGTAGAATCGTATAATTTAGAGTTCAAAAATCCGAATTTTTAATTTCTAAAAAATATAAAGATAAAAAATAACACAAAAATCAAATCTTTTAATTTTTTAAATTAAATTCTCTGATTTTTGTTTTAAAAAATATTAATTTTTTTTTCATAATTTAAAAAAATATAAACAAAATTATAATATTTTTTCTCTTTCTGTCCCGTACATATTCATTATCGTACTCTTTCAGAAAATTCGCATGTTTCCTCCTCCTATTTCATATTTCCATGACAATTTTAGATTAAAGTGTAATATAATATACCTATATTATTAATTGTTTAGGATAAGTAGTGAATATTGATAAGTCTCCTGTATTAAACTTTTAAACAAAAAGAAATCTTAATAAACTACCTTTCAACCTGAACTTGTGCAAACAAATGTTTTTGAGAATGTTTTTAAATTTATCATATGTAAAAACTGTGGAAATTTCCTAAAAGGCATTATGAATACTAATTCATATTTAAAAATCTTTGTTTAAAAGATAGTAATTTCTCCAAACTAAATGACCAAATGTAATACATCATATGAATATTAGGAAAGTTGTGGCTGTAACCATGACCTATCACTTGACAAAACAAACCATAAAATGAATATAACTATAAATCTATAATTATGGCTGACTAGCTTTAACGCTATTCGAGTCATCATATCATCAAAACATCAACGCATTTTGCATACTCAAGGTCAGGTTCATCGAAATTTGCTTAATTGATTAACTCTAAAATCAGCATGAATTAAGTGGACAAATATCACATGATTAGCTTAAGCCAGAATTGACGTGCGTGTGTATATATACTGATGTGCTAGCTTGATTATTAGTTATAAGAATTTATTGTTTTTTATATTAGTTATTTAAAAAATATAAAATATAATATATTGTTAAATTATTAAACTAAAAAAATTAGACTAAGATCCAGTTTGGGTAACTAACTTAATTAAGTTCCTTTTGATAAAATAACTTAAATAATAAATAATTCTATTAAAAGTAACTTATAAATAAGTTATTTTGTATTTGGATTTTTAACTCTAAAAGTGCTTATTTTATAGAAATGTGATGAAAAGTAGAAGTATTATGAGAGAAGTCATTTTTTTAATATCTCTATAAGCTCCTAAATAGCTTCTTAGAAAGTTGCAATTTGATTTTGAAAATTGTACCAGACATTAATATTATTACTTTTCATAAGTCAAAAGTTAAAAAAAATTACTTCTAAAGTTTTCCAAACGGGCCCTAAGACTTAGTTTAGTACAATTTTTATTTTTAAAAATAGAACCACTATTTAAACATAAAAACACAATCAATTCATTTAACTTTTAAATTAAACCATATTGAGAGAANNGGGGGAGAAAAAATAAAATGGGATAGAACTAGAAACGCACAGACAAGAAATCCTAAAGTTTGAAATCGAGAAGAGTATTATTGTCTGAAAAAGGATTCGTTTTCGATCTTTATAGATAATCTACCGCAAGATATTTCGAAGAAAGAATTATTTCACTTATTTCATTGGACGGGACGAATCAATGACATCTATATATCCCGAAAGTTGAAAAATAGTAAGGTTTATCTGTTTGCTTTTGTACACTATACGAAGAAATGAGGGATGATGAACACTATAGCAGAGATGAATTATATGAGTTTAAGGGGCAAGATAATCTCCATCGAAGAGGCTAAATATAGAAGGACAACGGGTGGGAAGAAAATTGGGGTGTGCGATGAAGGAAAAGTAAGGAATGGAGAATAGGCAACCTCGAAGAGGACAAAGTTTGGATCATACTACAAAAGTAGAAGAGATGAAGAAGAATACATCTGTTAAGGACCTGCATGGGAATGGATGGATGAAGAAAGTTGAAGTCCCAATTGTAACACCCTAACTATCAAAATGTCATGATTCCGGCTGCGCCATTCTGATAGCTCGGGTATTACGACGACTCTTAAAATACTTAATACTAAAATAGGAGCCTGTTTAAAACTTTAAACCGTATTTTTTCAAAGACCATATTCTTGAAAACATAAATCCATACTTACAATACAAATTGCAATACTTACAAAGAATAAGTAACACCCTAACTTTTAGTACGTCAAGATCATATGAAAAGTGAGGTGTTACTAACCTGTTTTCTTTATTAACTATCTAATATTGAGCCTTTAGTTTGATATCGCGTTTCAGTTTTATAGAAAATTCCATAAAATTGGTTTTGTTTATCAAAATCATATATCAAGGATCACCAAGTAGTAAGAATAATCACGAAACTACTAATAATAATAAATGTTATACACAAGAATTTAAATGAAACTCAGAGATAACTCCTATCCCTCTGTATAAAATAAAATTTTAATTAATAAAGGCGAGGGAACTCTATGAAAACAACTTAATATAACTTATAAACAATTCAAACTATTCATCCACAGCTTCATAGAGTCTTCGAACCTGTGTCTCTGAAAGGGTGAAAGATTTTGGGATGAGAACAAACCACACGTTCTCAGTAGGGAATGAAAATGCCGTAAAAGTAATGAATATAATGCAAATAATTAACGTACTCAATAAAACTATTTTCTGAAACCTTTGGAAATACTTTTTACTTTTACTTTATATAATTAATTATCTTCTTTAAATTTTCGAACTTAAAGCAAATCTCGATCACAACCTCAATTCCCAATCATAGAGAAATAATAGCACAAGAAACAGTTCAATACACAAACAAATTGCAATAAGATAAACAGCACAATCATAGAGAAACAAGATAAGCAAACACAATCAAATGCAAATATGCAAACAATATGATGCATGCAAACAATATGATGCATGGCTGTTCCTAGCGCAGGCCATGAGCTAATGCGTCGGTTGTCTACTCACAACCCGACGTTACTCGGGGCGAACCCTGAATATGGTTTCTTTACTGTGTTAGTTAGACACCTTGGCATCACGGTTACCCGTGTCAGTTAGGCCTCATCATAATAATATCTTAATGTGTATCACAATAAGAAACAATGCTATCAGTTAGGCGAACATTCCCGCATTAGCAATCTCAGGCTATCAGTTAAGCAGGCCCTTTCGCATTAGCAATTTGGCATAAGGCCCATTCACATTTCATTCTCATAAATCATAATCTATTTCAATTATTTATTTCACCCATGACTTTTCATTTTCTTTCTTTTTATTTTACCTCCATATCACCCGATTATATACTCATACTTCCACATACCCATATTATTAAACGTACCCCTGTATCACCGCTTAACTGTACATACTTTCATACCACTGCCTAATTATACATACCTTGGCATCACCCATTAACCTTAAACCTTTCTTGGTTGTTCTAATACTACTATTTTAGAATCTAAGACTTGGTATTGAGGTAATTTGGTCATAGTTTAAATTTGTACTATCCTTTAAAAAAAATGCTATTATTGTTTTTGAGAAAATGCAACAAGAAATAGCAGGGGAAGTAGATTTGTTAAATTCACTAAAAATTCAATTTTCATCCATTACCTTTTAAAATTCATGTTCTTAAATAAGACCCTTCCAGCTTTCCACGAAACTAAATTTTAGATTATTACCATGTCACATGAAAAAGTTATGAGCTTAGGAATATAGTCCTGTCTTTTAGAATCTTGTTTTCAAAATTCAACGAGCTATCCTCACTCTTTGCACCATATCTAATTGGTTAAAAAGAGTTTTGACACGAAATTTAAACTGAAGATTTTAGACACATAAAGTTTGAGATTTCCGTTGGTTTCAGCCCAAATACTTATCAAAATTGTAAATTAAGTGGATTGAAAGTTGGTGCTTCTGCAGTAAAGAAACAGAATTTTCTACAGAAACCATCAATCTTTGAAAAATCACTTCTCTCAAACCACTCATCAATAAATTTTGAAATTTTTATGAGACTCTAAAAACACATTTAATTTTCATAAAAAAAATAGTTTCATTCAAAAATAAGGCTTGGTATGCTCTCAGAAATGGATCTAATCTACCGTCAATTATGCAGAAATTCTATCTAGACATTTTCAGCAATCTTACATATCATATTCCATACTTAAACCTATAACCCTTCCAAAACCATCCATCTAACCTTTCTCCAGTCATTCAGAGATGATTTCACAGCCAACACAGTCCAAGAACCCAATTTCAAAAAATTTTCACAATTTCAATTACTGAACCATAATCGAACTTCCACTTTTCAGCACTATTTCAGACATAACAACTCATATAACCTAACCATCATTCAAACACATACTAGAGCTATATTCAAAATTAATCAAGCATATGGTAATCCATTGATGAGCGGATAATTTATACGCTTTTTGGCATTGTTTTTAGGTAGTTTTTGGTAGGATCTAGCTACTTTTAGGGATGTTTTCATTAGTTTTTATGCTAAATTTACATTTCTGGACTTAAATATGAGTTTGTGTATTTTTCTATGATTTCAGGTATTTTATGGCTGAAATTGAGGGACCTGAGCAAAACTCTGATAGAAGGTTGACAAAGGACTGATGATGCTGTTGGATTCTGACCTCCCTGCACTCGAAATGGATTTTCTGGAGCTATAGAACTTCAAGTGGAGCGCTCTCAACGGCATTGGAAATTACACATCCAGAGCTTTCCAGCAATATATAATAGTCTAACTTTATTCGAGATTAGACGACGAAAATTGGCGCTCAACGCCAGTTCCATGCTGCATTCTGGAGTCAAACGCCAGAAACACGTCACGAACCAGAGTTGAATGCCAAAAACACGTTACAACTTGGCGTTCAACTCCAATAGAAGCCTCAGCTCGTGTAAAGCTCAAGCTCAGCCCAAGCACAAACTAAGTGGGCCCCGGAAATGGATTTCTGCATCAATTACTTATTTCTGTAAACCCTAGTAGCTAGTCTAGTATAAATAGGACCTTTTACTATTGTATTTTCATCCTGGATTGTATTTTTGATCCTGTGATTACATTTGGGGGGCTGGCCATTCGGCCATGCCTAAACCTTCTTCACTTATGTATTTTCAACGGTGGAGTTTCTACACACCATAGATTAAGGGTGTGGAGCTCTGCTGTACCTCAAGTTTTAATGCAATTACTACTATTTTCTATTCAATTCAGCTATTCCTGTTCTAAGATATTCGTTGCACTTCAACATGATAAATGTGATGATCTGAGACACTCATCATCATTCTCACCTATGAACGCGTGACTGACAACCACTTCCGTTCTACTTTAGACCGGGCGCATATCTCTTGGATTCCTTAATCAGAATTTTTGTGGTATAAGCTAGATTGATGGCGGTATTCATGAGAATCCAGAAAGTCTAAACCTTGTCTATGGTATTCCAAGTAGGATTCAGGGATTGAATGACTGTGACGAGCTTCAAACTCGCGATTGTTGGGTGTGATGACAAACGCAAAAGAATCAAGGGATTCTATTCCAACATGATCGAGAACCAATAGATGATTAGCCGTGCCGTGACAGAGCATTTGGACTTTTTTCACTGAGAGGATGAGATGTAGCTATTGACAATGGTGATACCCTACATACAGCTTGCCATGGAAATGAATAAGAAGGATTGAAGGAAGGCAGTAGGAAAGCAGAGATCCAACAGGGACAAGCATCTCCATACACTTATCTGAAATTCCCACCATTGAATTACATGAGTAACTCTATCTTTATTTTCTGTTTATTTATTATTATTATTCGAAAACTCCATAA
>NC_029774.3:78574241-78580369 GCF_000817695.3 Arachis duranensis | reverse complement strand
CACTTGCTGGTTAGTTGTGCGGAGTTGTTACTAAGTGTGATTCACGTTTGAGAGGGCTACCAAGTTTTTGGCGCCATTGTTGATTGATCACAATTTCGTGCACCAAGTTTTTGGTGCCGTTGCCGGGGATTGTTCGAATAATGATTACGTGCAACCACAGCGCCAAGTTTTTTTTGATCCAGCAACAGCACCAAGTTTTTGGCGCCGTTGCCGGGGATTATTCGAGTATGGACAACTAACGGTTCATCTTGTTGCTCAGATTAGGTAATTTTCTTTTTTATTTTCTTTTCAAAAAGTTTTCAAAAATATTTTTCAAAATTTTCCCTTTGTTTTTGAAAAATCCTTCAGAGTTTTTAAGAATGAATTCTAGAGTTTCAAAATGGTATGCTGAAGCTTGGCTAGCCATCAAGCTTTAGACTAACCTGGTATGATTCCTGGAATTTTGATTGAGAACTTTGAATTCATTACTTCCTTTTTCCTATATGTTTTTGGAAAAATAAAATAAAATCCAAAAAAACATAAAATTATAAAAATAAAAAATATTTTTGTGTTTCTTGTTTGAGTCTTGTGTCATGTTTTAAGTTTGGTGTCAATTGCATATTCAAATTGTTCTTGCAATTTTCGAAAATTCATGCATTCATAGTGTTCTTCATGATCTTCAAGTTGTTCTTGGTAAGTCTTCTTGTTTGATCTTGATGTTTTCTTGCGCTGTGTCTTTTATTGTTTTTCATGTGCATCTTTGCATTCATATTGTCTAAGCATTAAAGATTTCTAAGTTTGGTGTCTTGCATGTTTTCTTTGCATAAAAAATTTTCAAAAATATGTTCTTGATGTTCATCATGATCTTCAAAGTGTTTTTGGTGTTCATCTTGACATTCATAGTGTTCTTGCATGCATCATGTGTTTTGATTCATAATTTTCATGTTATGAGTCATTTTTTATGTTTTTCTCTCTCATAATTAAAAATTCAAAAATAAAAAATATCTTTTCCTTTTTTCTCTCAAAATTTCGAAAATTTGGGTTGACTTAGTCAAAAAATTTTTAAAATTAGTTAGTTCCTATAAGTCAAGTCAAATTTTCAAATTTCAAAAAAATTATCTTTTTAAAACTTTTTCAAAATTCAAATCTTTTTTCATTTTTCTTTCATGATTTTCGAAAATTTCAAAAAATTATTTTCAAAATCTTTTCTTAATTTTATTTCAAAATTTTCGAAACTTAACTAACAAGTAATGTGATTGGTTCAAAAATTTGAAGTTTGTTACTTTCTTTTTAAGAAATGTTCAATCTTTAAATTCTTGAATCCTATCTTTTAGTTTCTTGTTAGTTAAGTAATTAATTTTAATTTTAAAAATTAAATCTTTTCTAATCATATCTTTTTAATCATATCTTTTCATTTTATCTTTTATATCATATCTTTTTTTTCAAAATTTTGTCTTTTTTCAAAAATTTGATTTTAAAATATCTTTTCTAACTTCTTATCTTCTTATCTTCTTATCTTTTCAAATTTGATTTTCAAATCTTTTTCAACTAACTATTTGACTTTTTGTTTGTTTCTTATCTTTTTCAAAACCACCTAACAACTTTTCTCTCTTTAATTTTCGAAAATACCTCCCTCTTTTTCAAAAATTCTTTTTTTAATTAATTAATTGTTTTAAAATTTTAATTTTAATTTTATTTCTTATGTTAATTTTCGAAAATCATTAACTCCTTTTCAAAATTATTTTCGAAAACTTATGTCTCTTATCTTATTCTATTTATTTATTCATTCACTAACACTTCTCTTCATCTCAAATCACTGCCCCTATCCTCACCTTTGTGTTTGGATTATCCTTTCTTTATTCCCTTTCTTCTTCTACTAACAATAAGGAACCTCTTTACTGTGACATAGAGGATTCCTCTTCTTTTTCTATTCTCTTCTCTTTCATATGAGCAGGAACAAGGAAAAAGGCATTCTTGTTGAAGCTGATCCTGAACCTGAAAGGACTCTGAAGAGGAAACTAAGAGAAGCTAAATTACAACAATCTAGAGACAACCTTACTGAAATTTTCGAACAAGAAAAGGATATGGCAGCCGAACCCAACAACAATAATGCAAGAAGGATGCTTGGTGATTATACTGCACCTACTTCCAAGTTTGATGGAAGAAGCATCTCAATTCCTGCCATTGGAGAAAACAATTTTGAGCTAAAACCTCAATTAGTTGCTCTAATGCAACAGAACTGCAAGTTTCATGGACTTCCATCAGAAGATCCCTACCAGTTCTTAACTGAGCTCTTGCAGATTTGTGAGACTGTTACGACTAATGGAGTAGATCCTGAAGTCTACAGGCTCATGCTTTTCCCTTTTGCTGTAAGAGACAGAGCTAGAGCATGGTTGGACTCTCAACCTAAAGTTAGCCTGTACTCCTGGGATAAGCTGGTCACGACCTTCTTGGCTAAATTCTTTTCTCCTCAAAAGCTGAGCAAGCTTAGAGTGGATGTTCAAACCTTTAAACAAAAAGATGGTGAATTCCTCTATGAAGCTTGGGAGAGATACAAGCAGATGACCAAAAGATGTCCTTCTGACATGTTTTCAGAATGGACCATGATAGATATATTCTATTATGGTCTATCTGAATTCTCTAAGATATCACTGGACCATTCTGTAGGTGGATCCATTCATCTAAAGAAAACGCCTGCAGAGGCTCAAGAAATTATTGACATGGTTGCAATAACCAGTTCATGTACACTTCTGAAAGGAATTCTGTGAATAATGAGACGCCTCAAAGGAAGGGAGTTCTTGAAAGTGATGCTCTGAATGCCATATTGGCTCAGAACAAAATGTTGACTTAGGAAGTCAACATGATTTCTCAAAGTCTGAATGGATGGCAAAATGCATCCAACAGTACTAAAGAGACATCTTCTGAAGAAGAAGCTTATGATCCTGAGAACCCTGTAATAGCAGAGGTAAATTATATGGGTGAACCTTATGGAAACACCTATAATTTATTATGGAGAAATCATCCAAATTTCTCATGGAAGGATCAACAAAAGCCTCAACAAGGCTTTAATAATGGTGGAAGAAATAGGCTCAGCAATATCAAGCCTTATCCATCATCTTCTCAGCAACAGACAGAGAATTATGAACAGAGTACCTCTAACTTAGCAAATCTAGTCTCTGATCTGTCTAAGGCCACTTTAAGTTTCATGAGTGAAACAAGGTCCTCCATCAGAAACCTGGAGGCACAAGTGGGCCAGCTGAGTAAGAAAATCGGTAAAACTCCTCCTAGTACTCTCCCAAGCAATACTGAAGAGAATCCAAAAAGAGAATGCAAGGCCATTGATTTAATCAACATGGCCGAACCTAGAGAGGAAGGAGAGGACGTGAATCCCAATGAGGAATACCTCATGGGACGTCTCTCAAGCAAGAAGGAGTTCCCTATTGAGGACCCAAGGGAATCTGAGGCTCATATAGAGACTATAGAGATCCCATTAAACCTTATTTTGCCATTCATGAGCGCTGAAGACTATTTTTCCTCTGAAGAGGATGAAGATGTAACTGGAGAGCAAGTTGCTCAATATCTAGGAGCTATCATGAAGCTAATGCCAAGTTATTTGGTAATGAGACTTGGGAAGGTGAACCTTTCTTGCTCATCAGTGAACTAGATACATGGGTTCAGCAAACCTTACCTAAAAAAAGACAAGATCCTGGCAAATTCTTAATACCTTGTACCATAGGCACCATGACCTTTGAAAATGCTCTGTGTGACCTGGGGTCAAGCATAAATCTTATGCCACTCTCTGTAATGGAGAAGCTGGGGATCATTGAGGTACAACTTGCCATATTTTCATTACAATTGGCAGACAAGTCAGAAAAACAAGCTTATGGATTGGTAGAGGAGGTGTTGGTAAAGGTTGAAGGCCTTTACATCCCTGCTGATTTCATAATCTTAGACACTAGGAAGGAGGAGGATGAATGTATCATCCTTGGAAGACCTTTCCTAGCCACAGCAGGAGCTGTGATAGATGTTAACAGAGGAGAATTAGTCCTTCAATTGAATGGGGACTACCTTGTGTTTAAGGCTCAATGATCTTCTTCTTTAACAATGGAGAGGAAGCATGAAAAGCTTCTCTCAGAACAGAGTCAAACAAAGCCCCCACAATCAAACTCTAAGTTTGGGGTTGAATCCCCACATCCAAACTCTAAGTTTGGTGTTGGGAGTCTACAACATTGACCTGATCACCTGTGAGGCTCCATGAGAGCCCACTGTCAAGCTATTGACATTAAAGAAGCGCTTATTGGGAGGCAACCCAATTTTTATTTATCTAATTTTATTTTTATTTTTATTATTCTTTTATGTTTTATTAGGTTCATGATCATGTGGAGTCATGAAAAAATACTAAAATTAAAAACAGAATCAAAAACAGCAGAAGAAAAATCACACCTTGGAGGAAGGACTTACTGGCGTTTAAATGCCAGTAAGGAGAATCTGGCTGGTGTTCAACACCAGAACAGAGCATGGATCTTGTCGTTGAATGCCAGAAACAAGCATCATCCTGGCGTTTGAACGCCAGGAATATGCCCTGAGGAGAGCTAGCGCTGAACGCCAGAAACAAGCATGGAACTGGCATTCAACGCCAGAAACATGCTGCAGTTGGGCGTTGAATGCCCAACATAAGCATCACTTCGGCGTTTAAACGCCAGAATTGTATGCAAAGGAGTTTTACATGCCTAATTGGTGCAGGGATGTAAATCCTTGATACCACAGGATCTTTGGACCCCACATGATCATCTCAGGATCTGTGGATCCCACAGGATCTCCAACTACCTTAACTCACCCTTTCTCCTCTTCTTCACATTCATCCTCTCTTCCCCATAAACACTCTTCCCCAAAAACCTTTCACCAATCACCTCAATCTCTCTTCCCAATTACCCACCTTCACCACTCACATCCATCCACCCTTCCCCATAAACCTCACCTACCTTCAAAAATTCAAAATTACTTTCCCACCCAACCCACCCAATATGGCCGAACCTTAACCCCTCTCCCTCCACTATAAATACCCCTCTATTCTTCTTCATTTTCACACAACACAACCCTCTCTTTTCCACCTTGGCCGAAACACAACCTTCTCTCCCTCTCCTCCATATCTTCTTCTTCTTCATCTATTCTTTCTTCTCTTGCTCGAGGGTGAGCAATATTTTAAGTTTGGTGTGGTAAAATCATAGCTTTTTGTTTTTCCATAACCATTAATAGCACCTAAGGCCGGAGAAACCTCAAGAAAAGGGAAAGGGAAGACAAAAGCTTCCACCTCTGAGTCATGAGAGATGGAGAGATTCATCTCCAAAGCCCATCAAGACCACTTCTATGATGTTGTGTCCAAAAAGAAGGTGATCCCTGAGGTCCCTTTCAAACTCAAGAAAAATGAGTATCCGGAGATCCGACATGAGATACAAAGAAGAAGTTGGGAAGTTCTGACCAACCCCATTCAACAAGTCGGAATCTTAATGGTTCAAGAGTTCTATGCCAATGCATGGATCACTAGGAACCATAATCAAAGTGTGAACCCGAATCCAAAGAATTATCTTACAATGGTTTGGGGAAAATACTTAGATTTCAGTCCGAAAAATGTAAGGTCGGCGTTTAACTTGCGCATGATGCAAGGAGATGAACGCCCCTACACAAGAAGGGTCAACTTTGATCAAAGATTGGACCAAGTCCTTATGGACTGGTGCACGAAATTGCAATCACACTTTTGCAATCCCGCACAACTAACCAGCAAGTGTACTGGGTCGTCCAAGTAATACCTTGCGTGAGCAAGGGTCGATCCCACAGAGATTGTCGGCTTGAAGCAAGCTATGGTTATCTTGTAAATCTTAGTCAGGATATCAGAAATTATCAGGATTGATTGTTAAAAGCAAAAGAACATGAAATGATTACTTGTTTTGCAGTAATGGAGAATAGGTTGAGGTTTGGAGATGCTCCATCTTCTGAATCTCTGCTTTCCTACTGTCTTCTTCTTCAAACACGCAAGTCTCCTTCCATGGCAAGCTATATGTAGGGTTTCACCGTTGTCAATGGCTACCTCCCATCCTCTCAGTGAAAGCGATTGCATATGCTCTGTCACAGCATAGCGGAATTCATCTGTC
>NC_029774.3:78571760-78573015 GCF_000817695.3 Arachis duranensis | reverse complement strand
AGCGGGACTAGG
The DNA here is from genome assembly GCF_000817695.3 of Arachis duranensis. Classification (NCBI taxonomy): domain Eukaryota; kingdom Viridiplantae; phylum Streptophyta; class Magnoliopsida; order Fabales; family Fabaceae; genus Arachis; species Arachis duranensis. The sequence goes on along the minus strand of NC_029774.3, from coordinate 78,573,003 downwards.
AGCTTTTTGCTTCCGAACAGTTTTGGCATCTCACTCTATCCTTTGAAGTTCAGAACGATTGGCATCTATAAGAACTCAGAACTCAGATAGTATTATTGATTCTCCTAGTTAAGTATAATGATTCTTGAACATAACTAATGTATGAGTCTTGGCTGTGGCCCAAAGCACTCTGTCTTCTAGTATTACCACCGGATACATACATGCCACAGACACATAATTGGGTGAACCCTTTCAGATTGTGACTCAGCTTTGCTAAAAGTTCCCAATTAGAGGTGTCCAGGGTTCTTAAGCACACTCTTGTTGCCTTGGATCACAACTTTATTTCTTTTTCTTTTTTTTTCTTCCCCTTTTTTTTCAAATTTTTTTTTGTATCCACTGCTTTTTCTTGCTTCAAGAATCAGTCTAATGATTTTAGATCCTCAATAACAGTTCTCTTTTTTTTTTCTCATTCTTTTAAGAGCCAACAATTTTAACATTCTCAAAATAACAAGTTCAAAAGACATATGCACTGTTCAAGCATTCATTCGGAAAACAAAAATTTTTGTCACCACATCAAACTAATTCAGCTAGTTTCAAGGATAAATTTCGAAATCCTGTACTTCTTGTTCTTTTGTGATTAAAGCATTTTTTCATTTAAGAGAGGTGATGGATTCATAGGACATTCATATCTTTAAGGCATAAAATTTCAATTTTATTAATTATGAATTAAAACAAGACTCAAAAATAGATATAAACTGAGACTAGAAAAACGAAAAATAAAAACAAAACAAAGGAAAAAAACGCAAACATAGGCTCCTAATGATAGAGGTTTTCATAGAGTTAGGACTCAACAACCTTGATTTTGAGAAGTGGATGCTCCCTCAAATTGAGGGGAGAATTTTTGGCGTTTCAGTTCTTGAAGTTCACGCCCCTGCTTCTCTTGTTCCTTCAGCAATTTGCAGAGCATGCAGTTCTGATTCTGCTGTTCTTCCTTCAGTTGCTCCATAGTTTCTTGTAACTTGATGATAGATGCTTCTAGGCTGGTCCAGTAGTCAATTTTTGGAAATTCAGGGAGGAACTCCTGCGCCCTCCTTTTGATAGAGTTGTCTTGCATTTGTCCTTCCATTGACTTCTTGGTGATTGGATGTTCAATGGGTATGAATTCATCTACTCCCATCTTTACCCCAGCCTCTTTACAGAGCAAGGAGATCAAGCTTGGGTAAGCCAATTTGGCTTCAGTGGAATTCTTATTTGCAATTGTGTA
>NC_029774.3:78570596-78571343 GCF_000817695.3 Arachis duranensis | reverse complement strand
ACTTCCGGGATCACTGACCTCAGACCCATTATTTTGTGATAATGGTCTTCATGTTCTTTGGTTAAGAACTTCTCTTGATTCCAAAGATTCTTTGGATTATTCTCTTTCTTTCCTCTTAAATTGGTTTGTTTTCCCTTAGGAGCCATGATCTTGATGAATCTTGGCTTAGTGATCACGGAAAAGCACACCAAACTTAGAGGTTTGCTTGTCCTCAAGCAAAAAGAAAAGAAAGAAGAGAAGAGAGAGGGAGAGGAAGAGGAAATTCGAATGGTGTGGTGGGAAGAGGGAGCCAAACGTGTATTTATAAGGTGGGGAGGGGAGTTTTTTTCGAAAAACAAGGAGATATTTGAAGGAGATTTGAGAAGATGCGGAAAGAAATTGAGAAAAGGGTGATTTTTTTGAACAAAATTTGGGAATGATTTGAGAGATTTGAAGAGTGATTTTAGATATTTGAAAATTTGAAAGTGAATAATGAGAGATTGAAATGTGTTTTTGTAGAAAAATATGGGTGAGAAAAGGAAAGTTTGAAAAAATCTGATTTGAAAACAAAATTGTGGTCCCCCCACCTTTCTGGCGTTAAACGCCCAGAATGGCACTCATTCTGGCGTTTAACACCCAATTGGCACCCCTTTTGGACGTTTAACGCCCAGCCAGGTGCCCTGGCTGGCGTTAAACGCCAGAAATCCTTTAGCACTGGGCGTTTTTCTGAACGCCCAGGATGCTGCACACCTGGCGTTAAACGCCCAG
>NC_029774.3:78565678-78566202 GCF_000817695.3 Arachis duranensis | reverse complement strand
TTTCCTTCCCTTTCTGGCGTTTGAACGCCAATGACATTCCTCTCTGGGCTCTTACTGTCCTCAGAGGGATTTTAAACAGTAGTTTGGTTGTCCTCTGTCAATTGTTCCTTGTTTGACTTTTTACTCTTTTGAGCAGAGTTATTCAGGGTCTTCCCACTCCTCAATTGAATTGCTTGACATTCCTCTGTTATCTGTTTAGATATTTGCTATTTTGCTTGATTCAACTGCAGTTCTATGCTCTTGTTAGCAACTTTAGTTTCATAGAGCATCTCTTTAAAGTCTGCTAACTGTTCTGTCATCAGGAGCAATTGTTGATTAAGCTCAATTATCTGTTTTTGAGGACTAGGGTCAGTGACTACTGTCGTGACTTCCTCTTTTGGAGAGAACTCATTGCTAGAATACAAATATTGGTTTCTAGCAACAGTGTCTATAAGCTCTTGAGCTTCTTCAATTGTCTTCCTCATGTGTATAGATCCACCAGCTGAGTGGTCTAAAGACATCTGAGCTTTTTCTGTAAGCCCATA
>NC_029774.3:78562157-78563410 GCF_000817695.3 Arachis duranensis | reverse complement strand
AAGAAGAAGGTGATCCTTGAGGTCCCTTTCAAACTCAAGAAAAATGAGTATCTGAAGATCCGATATAAGATCCAAAGAAGATGTTGGGAAGTTCTTACAAACCCCATTCAACAAGTTGGAGTCTTAATGGTTCAAGAGTTCTATGCCAATGCATGGATCACTAGGAACCATAATCAAAGTGTGAACCCGAATCCAAATAATTATCTTACAATGGTTCAGGAAAAATACATAGATTTCAGTCCGAAAAATATAAGGTTGGCGTTTAACTTGTCCATGATGCAAGGAGATGCACGCCCCTACACAAGAAGGGTCAACTTTGATCAAAGGTTGGACCAAGTCCTTATGGACATATGTGTTGAAGGAGCTCAATGGAAAAGAGACTCCAAAGGCAAGCTGGTTCAATTAAGATGACTGGACCTCGAGCCTGTGGCTAGAGGATGGTTGGAGTTCATCCAACGCTCCATCATCCCCACTAGCAACCGATCTGAAGTTACTGTGGATTGGGCCATCATGATTCATAGAATCATGAATGGAGAGGAAGTAGAAGTTCATGAAGTCATCTCCCTTGAATTCTACAAAATAGCCGAAAAGCCCTCTACCTTGGCAAGGCTAGCTTTTCCTCGTCTTATTTGCCATCTATGCTACTCAGCTGGAGTTATCATAGAAGGAGACGTCCTCATTGAAGAGGACAAGCCCATCACTAAGAAGAGGATGGAGCAAACAAGAGAGCCCACTCATGGATCCCAAGAGACGCATGAGGAAGCTTATCACCAAGGAATCCCGGAGATGCCTCAAGGGATGCACTTTCCTCCCAACAACTATTGGGAACAACTCAACATTTCTCTAGAAGACTTGAGTTACAATATGGATCAATTAAGGGTGGACCATCAAGAACACTCCATCATTCTCCATGAAATTAGAAAAGATCAAAGAGCAATGAGGGAGGAGCAACAAAGGCAAGGAAGAGACATAGAAGAGCTCAAGGACATCATTGGTTCTTCAAGAAGAAAGCGCCACCATCACTAAGGTGGACTCATTCCTTGTTCTTATTTCTCTGTTTTTCAATTTTTAAGCTTTATGTTATCTAAGTTTGTGTCTTTATTACATGATCATTAGTATGTAGTAACTATGTCTTAAAGCTATGAATAATTCCATGAATCCTTCACCTTTTTTAAATGAAACATGTTTTTAATACAAAAGAACAAGAAGTACATAAGTTTCGAATTTATCCTTGAATTTAGTTTAATTATATT
>NC_029774.3:78561430-78561963 GCF_000817695.3 Arachis duranensis | reverse complement strand
TCTTGAAGCCAGAAAAAGCAGTGAATAGCAAAAGCTTGCGAAAAAAAAAGTGGCGAAAAAAATAATAGAAAGAAAAAGAAAAAGCAAGTAGAAAAAGCCAATAGCCCTAAAACCAAAAGGCAAGGGTAAAAAGGATCCAAGGCTTTGAGCATCAATGGATAGAAGGGCCCAAGGAAATAAAATCCAGGCCTAAGCGGCTAAATCAAGCTGTCCCTAACCATGTGCTTGTGGCATGCAGGTCCAAGTGAAAAGCTTGAGACTGAGTGGTTAAAGTCGTGATCCAAAGCGAAAAGAGTGTGCTTAAGAGCTGTGGACACCTCTAACTGGGGACTTTAGCAAAGCTGAGTCACAATCTGAAAAGGTTCACCCAGTCATGTGTCTGTGGCATTTATGTATCCGGTGGTAATACTGGAAAACAAAGTGCTTAGGGCCACGGCCAAGACTCATAAAAATAGCTGTGTTCAAGAATCAACAAACTTAACTAGGAGAATCAATAACACTATCTGAAATTCTAAGTTCCTAGAGATGCCAAT
>NC_029774.3:78552208-78561360 GCF_000817695.3 Arachis duranensis | reverse complement strand
TAAATTCACATTTTTGGACTTTACTATGAGTTTGTGTGTTTTTCTGTGATTTCAGGTATTTTCTGGCTGAAATTGAGGGACCTGAGCAAAACTCTGATAGAAGGCTGACAAAGGATTGATGATGCTGTTGGATTCTGACCTTTCTGCACTCGAAATATATTTTCTGGAGCTACAGAACTTCAAATGGCGCGCTCTTAACGGCATTGAAAAGTAGACATCCAGTGCTTTCCAGCAATATATAATAGTCTATACTTTATTCGAGATTAGATGACATAAACTGGTGCTCAACGCCAGTTCCATGCTGCATTCTGGAGTCAAACGCCAGAAACACGTCACGAACCAGAGTTGAACGCCAAAAACACGTTACAACTTGGCGTTCAACTCCAATAGAAGCCTTAGCTCGTGTAAAGCTCAAGCTCAACCCAAGCACACACCAAGTGGGCCCCGGAAGTGGATTTCTGCATTAATTACTTATTTCTGTAAACCCTAGTAGCTAGTCTAGTATAAATAGGACCTTTTACTATTGTATTTTCATCCTGGATTGTATTTTTGATCCTGTGATTACCTTTTGGGGGCTGGACATTTGGCCATGCTTGAACCTTCTTCACTTATGTATTTTCAACGGTGGAGTTTCTACACACCATAGATTAAGGGTGTGGAGCTCTGCTGTACCTCAAGTTTCAATGCAACTACTACTATTTTCTATTCAATTCCGCTTGTTCTTATTCTAATATATTCATTGCACTTCAACATGATGAATGTGATGATCCGTGACACTCATCATCATTCTCACCTATGAACGCGTGACTGACAACCACTTCCGTTCTACTTTAGACCGGGCGCATATCTCTTAGATTCCTTAATTAGAATCTTCGTGGTATAAGCTAGATTGATGGCGGCATTCATGAGAATCCGAAAAGTCTAAGCCTTGTCTGTGGTATTCCAAGTAGGATTCAGGGATTGAATGACTGTGACGAGCTTCAAACTCGCGATTGTTGGGCGTGATGACAAACGCAAAAGAATCAAGGGATTCTATTCCAACATGATCGAGAACCGACAGATGATTAGCCGTGCCGTGACAGAGCATTTGGACCTTTTTCATTGAGAGGATGGGATGTAGCCATTGACAACGGTGATGCCCTACATACAGCTTGCCATAGAAAGGAATAAGAAGGATTGAAGGAAGGCAGTAGGAAAGCAGAGATCCAACAGGGACAAGCATCTCCATACACTTATCTGAAATTCTCACCATTGAATTACATGAGTAACTCTATCTTTATTTTCTGTTTATTTATTATTATTATTCGAAAACTCCATAACATTTACTATCCGCCTAACTGAGATTTACAAGATGATCATAGCTTGCTTCATACCAACAATCTTCGTGGGATCGACCCTTACTCACGTAAGCTATTACTTGGACGATCCAGTGGACTTGCTGGTTAGTTTTGCGGAGTTGTGACTAAGTGTGATTCACGTTTGAGAGCGCTACCAAGTTTTTGGCGCCATTGTTGATGATCACAATTTCGTGCACCACCCATCAATTTTCATCACATGCACGACCACAAGACTAACAATCTAATTATCTTATCCGTTGCTACATTTGCTTTGCAAAATCATCATTAATATTAGCAGGCAGTATAACTTCAAAACATAACATCATCATCAATAACGACTACATTAAATCAACAATTCAATCACCAATTACAACTATAATTCAGCTCAATTCCATCAATTATTCACGTAAAGCAACCATTTGCAGCTAATCATTTAATTTTAATGGTATTCATAATTTAAAACCTTTATTTTTAAAACAAATCCCCTACCTCGATTAACTGAACTCGGAAATCAAATACACAAACCCATGCAACCGGAACGGCAGAGGCATAGTCTTCACAGCAGTAACCGGGGTTGTAGCAAAATAGAGGATTCATATTGGGTGGAAATTAGGAGCAATCACAGCCCATAATCAAAGTAGTAGTCTCAAACTCATCACGGCAGCTCCAGCATTGACTCTCGGTAGTAGAAGGTCGGCGGCACATTCTCTAGTGGAAATTGACAACGGCAGTAGCTTCAAAGGGGACGGAATCGCAAACCCTAATATTCAGATTGAAAACTAGAAACAAGAACAGAAAAAACCCAAAAGCAAAATAGAACGGAAACCAAGAGCAAGAATGCTTGCCTTGGTTCATCTTCACAGTGGTGGCAAGCTCCCACGGCGGCGGCGAGGAGAACACCCACCAATGCGTCCTTCGACTCTCTCCTCTCTCTTGGCCAGTCGCGGATCTTCCATTCTCTCTCAGTGTCGTTCTCCATTTCTCCTTCGAGCTCGACGACAATGAAACCAACGGCGGCGGCGGCAACACATGGAAGCGACGAGGATGAATAGCGTGAGCGTCTCTGTCAATCTCTCTCTTTGTGGTTCTGCTTCTCTCTCCGCAACAGTGACGGCGCCGGGAGCGGTGACACCTATCCCCAACGGCGGCAAGCCTCCCCCTCCCTTCCTTCTTCTCTGCTCTCTCTCGGATCGCTCTCTCCCTTTCTTTTGTTTCTTTCTGTGTTTGTGTTTTTGTTTTGGTTGTGTTGTGTGTATAACTAGGGAGGGTTGGCAGGGGATGAGTGATGAATGGATTTTTGATCGTATAGAATTTCACAAATGAATTCTCGTTGTAAGTATAGTTTCTAAACCAACAATAATCCTTTCATACAAAAGATTGTTTGTCACAAGTAACAAACCCCTAAAATTAATAACCGAAGTATTCAAACCTCGGGTCGTTCTCCCTAGGAATTACAATAAAGTGTCTTGTTATTGGTTATGAGTTATTTTAGGGTTTTTGAGATTTTAGACAAGAAATATAAATGGCAAAGAAAATAAACTAACAACTAACAAAGCTCTTGGCAAGATATGAGAACTAGAAGTCCTATCCTAGTTATCCTCCTCAATTGTGATAATAAATTGTCTATTACTCCCACTTAGTTAACCTCTAACCATGGAGGAAAGTCAAGTGGATGAATCAATTTGATTCCTCAAGTCCTAATCAACTCCTAAAGGAAAGACTAGCTTTAGAGGCATTCAAATCAATTAGCAACTTCTAATTATCAATCAACAAAGGAATTAGATAACACAAGAGTCACTAATTACTCTTCCAAAGCCAAGAGGAACAAAAGCTACACTAAAACCAAACTAAGCATTTCATCAAACACTTGGAAGGTACAAAAGAAAAGCATATTAAATTGACAACAAGAATGAAATCTAACAACAACTAATTGCAAAGAATTAACAACAACAAATCAAATGAACACAATTATTATGAATTACCTCTAATTGAATTGAAAGAGAATAGAAAGAACAAAAGTAGATCTACAACAAAACATAGAAACAACATAAAGGAAATTATAACAAAAGAATAGAAGAAGAATGAATCTAACAACAGGGAATTGAAGAGTAGAAGTAGAGGAATGAATGAATGAGAATCTAGATCTAAGAACAAACCTAATCCTAACCCTAATCCTAATTCTAGAGAGAAGTGAGAGCTTCTCTCTCTAAAACTAATTTTCCCTCCAAAACTAAGCTAAACTAAACTAATGGTAACTAACTTGTCCATCCCTCTTCAATCTTTGGCTTAAATAGGATCAGAAATGAGTTGGATTGGGCCCACAAGGCTTGTGAATTCTCTAGCCACGAGTTTGCATGAAGTGAATCACGTGCACCAACGGCGCGTACGTATACAGTGCACGTACGCGTCCTTATACGTATAGCAACTATGGCAAATCTTATATCATTTCGAAGCCCCGGATGTTAGCTTTCCAACCCAACTAGAACCGCATCATTTGGACCTCTGTAACTCAAGTTATGGTCGATTAAGTGCGAAGAGGTCAGCTTGACAGCTTTTGCGATTCCTTCATTTGTTCATGAGTTCTCCGTTTTTACATGCTTTTCCTTTATTCCCTTTATCCAATCTTTGCCCCCTAAATCTGAAATCACTTAACAATCATATCAAGGCATCTAATGGAATCAAGGAGAATTAGATTTAGCTATTTTAAGTCCTAAAAAGCATGTTTTCACTCTTAAGCACAATTAAAGGAGAAGTTATAAAACCATGCTATTTCAATGGATAAATGTGGGTAAAAGGTTATAAAATCCCCTAAATCAAGCATAATATAAACCCTACAAATGGGGTTTATCAATGAGGCGATGAGAAGAATGAGCGTGACTCACTGAGAGGTAACCAGGTGGGAGAGTACGTGTGTGAGTTGGGTAATAGGGGTTATGGTTAGTGAAATTAGGGTTTGAAATTGGGGATTTAGGATTAGAGTAAAGTCTTAATTTGAAACCAAATTTAACCTAATATAATTAACATAAAAAACTATTTGTTCTTTCAAATTACAAATTATTTGTAGTTAAACACTTTAATTTAAATTATAGATAAATAAATAAATTTTCTTTTAGTTACACACACACACACACACACACATTATTACTTTAGAAGCATTTCATACCAAAATCCTATCCCTCTTACAGAACTTGCAAAGTTAAAGGCGAGGGAAACATAAATACTAAAACAATACAAAAATATTGTGTAAACAGAAAAGTAATAAGCTCTTCCTAAGGTTACAGAATTGCCATAATAAGATACGTAAAATAAAACTATTTTTAAAATACAGTGACTATTGCTTGTCTTATGTGTCATTCCAAAAATCAAAGGTTCACTTTCAAAAATCTAAAAATTTCTTTTAAAGGGAACTTGGTTAACTCCTTCGAATCCTAAAACCTTTTTCCTTTCTTGTAAAATCTTAAAAGTTTTCCTAGACAATATGAATGACCAACTTGTTCCAAGCATAGGTTCATTAAGTCTATGCTGAACTAGTTTGATTTTCCATACAAAACTAGACCTCAAACACATACCAGCCATAACCTCAGTCCCATCACATAATCAAACACGGCCTCAGGCCCAAATAACTCAATCAACATCTAATCCACCACAATCTAACCAATTTCAGTCATAATTACAAGTAAGGAGATTCAAATACAATCAAAGCAGTTACATCAGGTATAGCAATTAGCAGTTAAATATAATTATTCACATAGGCAAACCACATATACAATAAACACACCCAATCAATGTCACATAGATGCAAATGATGCATGCCTGTCCTACTGGTTATGAGCTCACGCGTCGGTTATATTGCTAGACCCGACTCAGATAAGCGGGATTAAACCACCATCCTTATTCGTAGGTTCCATAAACAAGCGGGATTAAACTACCATCCTTGCTCGGAACACACAAGCGGGATTAAACCACCATCCTTGCCTCCACAATAAGCGGGATTAAACCACCACCCTTACTGGGCACACAAAACAATATGCCAGAAGGATCACACCCCCATCCTTGCTAAACAATTTATCAATACGTGAGCGGGATAAAACCATCATCCTCACTGCAGGCGGGATAAAAACCACCATCCCTGCACAATGGTTTATGCAGTGAGCAAGCGGGATTATACCACCATCCTTGCCAGGCCAGAAACCCTCATCATATTCTCAGTAAAATCCATAATCAATTAGGCTCAACTTCTTATTTCATTAATCATTCTTAGTCCACTTACTTTCAAATAACAAACGTATTAAAGAACCACTTTTTTCTCAAATCAATTTTCTTTCTCAACAAAGTCACTTTTTGCAACATATTTCCAAACCTCCCAAACGACTTCAAAACCATGCCAAATTCAAAATCTCTTCTAAAATACTCAAAATCATTCATTTTCAAACCATTCACTCTATCACTTTAAAATCAAAAGTTATTAATTAAAATCCACGGCAAGGTATTAAGACTTTAGGAGAAAAACAACTGACTTCATTTTCATAAATTCAGTAAAGATTCTTAAAAATCATCGTTTCCTTAATTTGAGTTATTCAAATGAAGTTTCAAAACTAAATAATGTGAATTAAAAATTCCAAACCAAGTTAAAATCCAAAACCAATAACAATTTCATTCTTGAAACCAATTCTTTCAACATTTTCCAAAAACATCACAAAACGACTTCATTAAATTAAAAATCCAATTTTCTTGTAAATTCATTACAGCTCCTCTGAACGAATTCCTTAAGTCCAATTCAAAGCATAAACCCTTTTTATAGATAAAATCGACCTTAGGATATAATACTTTTCTTAATTGATTTACAATTGTAAAGTAATCCTTTTTCTAAATAAATTGAACTCAAGACATATGTTTTCTCAATTAAATTAAATTCGAAACATAATATTTTCTTAATAAATCAAATAATACGATTTATCAAATTTAAACTTTCTAAATAACATTTCAAACAAAGTTTTAGATTTTATAGAAAATTCGGCAGCATCTCCCCTAAAACTTGGACTTTGCCACCTTTTTCGGGTTCCAACTAAACCAATCCTCAACCCTTTCCAACAGGTTTAAGACCAAATCAGTTTCCAACAAAACCAAATCCATACTTTTAAATATCAAAATCACTTCAGATCAAACCAATAAGAAATCTCCATTTTAACAAAATTAGACATTATTTCAATCAAGCAGACAACCATATTCATCCAAGATAAATCAGACAATGCATAAGACTTACATAATCACCAGAAAAGTATTTCGCTCGTCATAAAATTTATAACAATTCCACTATAAAATAAATTAGTTTTATTAAAGCTCCTATTTAAACTCGTCGAAACCATAACCCAAACGCATTAACCGAACTCTTTTCTCTCAGCTCAAAACCAATGACAACCACAAACTCAGTCCCTAACCATTCTCACAGCAACCTCAGCAACTTAAAAGCGACAGAACACAATCCTACGTTACCAGAACTTCAGAGTTTATAATCAAGCCTAAGAAAATACTAATGCAGGGATTTTCGAAACATAAACACTCACTTTAATAAGAACGAAACAGCGACGGTCGCTGAATCGGTTTGGCGGCAGCCCCGGTAGCCATCCCAAGCAATAGCGGCGACCAAAACTCTGGCATGACAGTTGTAACAAACATGCAGCAATGACATAGCTTCCGAAAACTCAAAAAGAACAAAAACCAACTTAAAACCCTTACCGATAGTGGTTATTAGCAGGAGCAGCTTTGTTCACCGGTAACAAGGGCACGCCCGGTGGCCAGAGACTCCAGCAGGGAAGATCTAGCGGCGACGGGTCCTTCAGTGGCGGCAGAACGCGACAGCTCTTCTTCCCTCTCGCACTCTGGCTCCTGACGGCGATGCACTCCACGGCGACTACGCAGGTTGGAGGTGACAGTGCGAACGGCGACGGCGACGAGGCTGGCTCCAAAGCGTCGCCGCTTGGGGACAGTATCTCGCGAGGATGACATCGACGAGGCTCCTTGTGGCGGTTGCGGTCCTCCTCCCCTCGGCGGAGTGAAACGGCGATGAAGAGCTTAGTGCTGTCGGTGCAGATCTTCCTCTCTTCCTCTCATTCCTCGAGCTCCCTTCCCCATTCTCTAATTAAATCTCTAAAATTACTTTAACATATTATTTATGGTATAAAAAATACTAATTGATTCTCAATTAAAATTCTCAATTAAATACTCTAATTGAAAATATATTACAATATAACTAATTTTCTTTAATAACAAAACCTAAAGTATTTATTTATAAAAATATTATCATATAAAAATCTTAATAATTTACAACTACTTATTTTATAATTTAAATATAGGAAATAATTCAAAAATTATAAAATTAGATAAAATTTATATTTTAATAGCCAAATATCATTATTCTTTGAATTTATAAAACTTTAAATTATAAATATAAAAATAATCTGTAATTATAGAGTTTAGATAAAATCCTTAATTTATTTCAAATCTAATTAATCAAAATTGTCTTTAATTGTTTTCAATAAAATAATTTATGAAATTAAAAATTATAAATAAATATATGATTTGAAATTAGTTTAAAATAGGACTTTTCAAAAGTTCTGGTATTACACCAATAGCAAAAGAGAACTTTGATTGGCTATTGAGGAGTTTAGGAGGAACGATGACGACCATTGAGTTCAAATCACTACGGAGAACAATCAGTAAGAATCTTCCTCAGGTTGTTGAAGTCAGAGAGCTTGGAGCGTACAGGGCAGTATTAGTTTTTGATACTGTGAAGAATTCAGAGGAAGCATTTACTTTAAAAATGAATAGTCTCTTACAATTCTTTCATAGTGTATGGAGATGGGAGGAATCGAAATGCAGTGAGACTAAAAGAGTCTGGCTAAAGTGTTATAGAGTGCCCTTACATGTGTGGTCAGTAGAGACGTTCAACACGATCAGCGGTCTATGGGGATAAGTTATCAAGTGTAATGAAATAACAGATTCCGTTTTATCATTTAGCGCTGGTCGAGTTTTAATTGATACTTGTGTATTCGAAGTGATTAATGAATGGATTCATATCACCGTAGACATCAGTGGATTTGATATTTATGTAAAGGAGGTAGGATGTGAGATATATGGAGATAAATATCTGTTGGAAGATGTAATAATTAGGCCAATGTGTGAAAGCTCTGGTTCATATGATGATGGAACGATGTTGATGGTAGTTGTTTGGGATCCGGCGGCTGAGCTACTCGTGACATAGGCAAAGGATGACATTGAAGAGAAGGGTAGAATGGTAAAACCTGGCATTTTTTTGAATGAATGCAATAAAAAAGGAATTAATTCTGAATTACAAGAAATGACCAACTGGTCCATTCAAATTAAGAGGAATAAATGGGGATGCGAATCATGGGGGATTCTAGAAGAATGTGGAGTTTGACTCTGAAAGAACAGTCATGGAAGAATATATTGATAGGGGAAGTATGTCTAAAAAAGGGGGAAAGAATTTTGCAAGAATGGGATAATATGGGTTTGGCTTTTAAGAAGGACATGGAAAGAAAAACAAAAATGAGACCAGCTCCTCTTTGGGCCGTTAAACCAATAGACCTAGGAAAGAATTAGGGGAAGTTGGGCTTGTGATAGAAGATCAGCTGTTGCAGATCTGGTGGGGGACGCTGGGCCGGGTCGGATCGGGGTCTGATCTCCTAGTCTGAAGAAGTGCGTGCGGTCTTGGCTTGCGCAGCAAAGGGTGTGCCACGAGAAACAAGAGTCGTGCACATTCATAGGTAGCTTACGAGAGTTACGATGTGGCTAGGG
>NC_029774.3:78549415-78552169 GCF_000817695.3 Arachis duranensis | reverse complement strand
ATGACCCAGAGCTGAGAAGAAGTGTGGCAGGTCGAGTAGGCGGGTAGCTCCAAACGATGTCCAAGCTCAGAATCAAGGTAATTTCAGTGACGGGGCGTGACGGTGAGGCCTGCGGTGGATACAAATGACCATGGGTGCCAGGATTTGTAGATGTTTGTTGCAAAGGAAGAGGACTGTGCAAATCAGGGAGACTATTCGATGCAACATCAAGAAAATGAGACTAATGTGGCAGGGATAGGAGATAAAAATGACATTGTGGGACCTGAAACATTAGTAGCGGCTGGTGTGTAACAAAAAAATGTTAAAGGATTGGATATGGAGGATGCTGAGAACAAAACCGAAGCAGAATGTATGAACAAAAATGATTATCAGAGGTTCACATGGGAAGCACAGATGACTGAGAATAGAGAAACATGGAAGTTGGCATTGGAGTCTGGTGCAGTCTTACATGATGAAGAAGAAGACATTATCGTTATTTTGCAAGATCAAAACGAAGCAATTACGGAAAAAAGAATTGAAAATTAAGAGAAAACAAGGAGGAGCAGACCCAAAAATCATAACAAGGAGTGTAAAAAAACTTTTAAATGATTTATAGTTGTTGGAATGTTAGAAAATTAGGAGAGAACGGTAAGCTTAGTATGGTGAAAGAATTGAAAAAAATATAGGTTGAATATGTTAGGCTTGATTATAACTAAGAGACAGGTAGTGACTAAATTTGATGTAGCATGAATTTGGGGTTGTGACATGGTGGGCTGGGACTATGTGGAATCAGCGGGTGCCTCTAGAGGCTTATTGTTAATGTGGGATGATATGTTGTTTAAACATTCAAATTGTTACAAAAGGAAGGGTTGGTTGTGTGTTGAAAGATTATTGACAAAAAATAACTTTAACTGTGCATTCTGCTTGGTGTATAGAGCGCATGTGCGAAGTGAGAAACTGGTGATGTGGGAGGAGTTTGGCTATATTGTGGGGTTATGTCAGGTTCCCTTTTGTTTCATAGGATATTTTAATGAAATACTACAGGTGGAGGAAAGGAAACATGCAACTAGTTTACCGGCATCTGCAGAAGACTTTAAGGATTAAGTGCAGGATTTACAGCTCATATATTTACCTCTTAATGATCGGAAGTTCACATGATTTAGAGGTCAATCTTGTAATCACATTGACAGGGTTCTAGCCAGTTTAGAGTAGCTTAAGGAGTTCCTAGATACTTGGTTGAAAGGGGGACCTAGAGGTTTATCAGATTACTGCCCGTTGATTGTAGAAGGTACAAGAGTTAGTGGGGGCCCAAGACCATTTCGAAGTTTGGATTTCTGATTTACACATGAGATATTTTTAAGGATGGTGAAGGACAACTGGAGGAACTTGGGTGATGATCAGTTCACTAATAAGCTAAAGGCCTTGACAATACTGCTGAAAGGATGGCATAGGGACAATTTTGAGGGCATGGACAATAGGATAAAGAAGTTTGAGGAAGAGATCAAGAAGCTTGATGATATAGTTAGTGCTGGTACTTGTGACGAAACGGTGGAGGCTTGACGGAAGGCTCTGGTAAGTTGTTGTGTGAAGTCATATGTCAGAAAAGAGATTTATTGGAAGTAGTGATCTCGATCTCAGCATGCTAGGGACATGGACAAGAATAATAGATACTTTCATAACCTAGCATCGGCTAGAAAGAGGAACAACAGAATTGATGCTTTGTTAATCAATGGAAAGCTGGTACGGAACCAGGCCAGAATAAAGGTTGTGATTAGAGGATTTTATAAAGAGTTGTATTGGCAGTAATATGCTCATATGAATGGGTTCCGTGATGGATTGGTTAAGCAAATTGATGTCGAAGAGGCGGCAGGGTTAGAGGTGATGCCATCGCCTGAGGAAATACGATAGGCAGTTTGGAAGGCAATTTCAGATTGTGAGTTGACTAAAACTCCAAGTAGTGATGGAAATAATATGAACTTCATTAAGAAGTGTTGGGATGAGATTGGTCAGGAGTTTATTGAGGCAGTGTTGGGATTTTTTCAAAGTGCTAAGCTACCAATGGATGCTAATGTAACATGGGTGACGCTGGCCCCAAAATTTGTGGGAGCTAAAAAAATCAAAGATTTTTGACCGATTAATATGGTTGGTTGTGTGTATAAGGTGATATCAAAAGTGTTGGTGAGAAGAATGAGGTTAGTGATGCTAGGTTTGGTAGAGGAGACACAGTCTGCGTTTGTGAAGAAACGGAAAATGCCTGATGGTGCCCTTATTGCATGTGTGACGGTCCAATGGTGAAGTTGTACAAGAAGAAGGCGATGATTATCAAGTTAGACTTTCAGAAAGCTTATGAAATGGTTAGATGGAGCTTCTTGGATATTGTGCTACAGAAGATGAGTTTTGGTCTCAGATGGAGAGCATGGGTGAAGAAATGTGTGACCACAATATCTATGTCAGTTTTAATTAATGGGTCACCATCCAAGCCGTTCAAGATGGAGAGAGGTCTTAGACAAGATGATCTATTATCTCCTTTTCTGTTTGTTCTTGTCGTTGATGTTTTGCATAGGATGGTGGGTGAGGAAGTCAGAAATGTATGCATTCTCCACTAATGATTAGGAGGGACAACATAGAATAGTCGCATCTCCAGTTTGTAGATGACATAATCTTATTATACCCCTAAGAAACGAAGACAATAATGAATTATAATAGGCTTCTGCGATGTTTTGAGTTGATGACTGGTCTAAGTATTAACTTTGATAAGTTAAATTTGATTTCTGT
>NC_029774.3:78528530-78549363 GCF_000817695.3 Arachis duranensis | reverse complement strand
GTTTGTTAGGGTGTGAAAAAGTTGCTTTACCTGTTAGATACCTATAGATTCATCTAGGTACAAATCCTCGGTTGGTGAATGCTTAGAAACCAATTATAGACAAGGTGGACAACAAGCTTAGCTTATGGCAAGCTAGTACTAATCAAATTTGTACTTAATAACTTGCCGGTCTACTACTTAAACTTGTATAAGATGCCATAGGCGGTTGCAGAGAAGTTAATTGGATTACAGAGAAGATTTTTGTAGAGTAAAGAAGATGGGAATAATGACATACCACTTGTAAAATGGGAAGTGGTGCAAGCACCAAAAAATTTAGGTGGATTGAGGGTGGGGGATGTATTAATCAGGAATATGTCATTTCTGTTCAAGTGGTGGTGGCATTTTTCAAAGGAGAATTGTCCGCTATGGAAGAAGATTGTATGTTCTTGTAATAATTTGAACCCCAATATAATATTGTCAACACAGACATTACCTTCAAGAGATGGTCCGTGAAAAGATATTTGGCAGCTGAATATTAAGGAACAATAGGTAAGAGATAAGGTGATAAGTGGGTTATCCATGGAAGTTGGAGATGGAAGACACATTCAATTTTGAGAAGATAATTGGTTACAAAGTGGATTTTTGAAGGTGAATTTTTTGAGACTTTTCTCTGTTTCAAATCAACAAGGAGTTGTCATAAGGGACTGTTGGTTCTTGGATACGTTAGAATGGGTATGAAATTTTCATTGCAGGAGAGATTTATTCCAATGGGAGTTAGAGCTTCTTAACTAACTTCATGAATGGTTAAGGCCAGTTAGACTATCAACTGGTAAAGAGGATATAGTTGTATGAAAATTTGGTAGAACATGTGTTTTTTCTACTAAGTCATTTGTGCAGGTATTGTAGAAAGAGACTATCTCGGAGAACATCATGAGTTACAGCTTCACTAGTACAATATGGAGAGGACTGATTCCCCTAAGAGTTGAGTTATTTGTATGGTTTGTTATAGTAGGCAGGGTGATGAGCGGATAATTTTTACGTTTTTTGGCATTGTTTTTAGGTAGTTTTTAATAGGATCTAGCTACTTTTAGGGATATTTTCATTAGTTTTTATGCTAAATTCACATTTCTAGACTTTACTTTGAGTTTGTATGTTTTTCTGTGATTTCAGGTATTTTCTGGTTGAAATTGAGGGACCTGAGCAAAACTCTGATAAAAGGCTGACAAATGACTGTTGATGCTATTGGAATCTGACCTCCCTACACTCAAAATGGATTTTCAGGAGCTACAGAACTCCAAATGATGCGCTCTCAATGGCGTTGGAAAGTAGACATCCAGAGCTTTCCAGTAATATATAATAGTCCATACTTTATTTGAGATTAGACGATGCAAACTGGCGCTCAACGCCAGTTCCATGTTGCATTCTGGAGTCAAACGCCAGAAACACGTCACGAACCAGAGTTGAACGCCAAAAACACGTTACAACTTGGCGTTCAACTCCAAGAGAAGTCTCTGCACGTGTAAAGCTCAAGCTCAGCCCAAGCACACACCAAGTGGGCCCCGGAAGTGGATTTCTGCATTAATTACTTACTTCTGTAAACCCTAGTAGCTAGTCTAGTATAAATAGAACTTTTTACTATTGTACTGTTGTCTTTTTGACCATGATAAACCCCGTTTTGACGGTTTATCTTGTGCTTGATTTAAGGGATTTTATGACCTTTTACCCACATTTATTCAATGAAATAGCATGGTTTTGTATATTCTCCTTTAATTGTGCTTAAGAGTGAAAACATGCTTTTTAGGTCTTAAAATAGATAAATGTAATTTACCTTGATTCCATTAGATGCCTTGATATGTTTGTTAAGTGATTTCAGATTTAGGAGGCAAAGATTGGATCAAGGGAATGAAGAAAGAAGCATGAAAAGTTGGAGAACTCATGAAGAAATGAAAGAACCGGAAAGCTGTCAAGCCGACCTCTTCGCACTTAAATGACTATAACTTGAGCTACAGAGGTCTAAATTATGCGGTTCCAGTTGGGTTAGAAAGCTAACATCCGGGGCTTCGAAACTATATAAGATTTGCCATAGTTGCTACACGTATGGTGGCGTGCACGCGCATAGTACGCGCACGCGCCATTGCTGCCACCTGGTTCACTTAAAGCAAAACGTGGCCAGCGAATTCTAAAGCCTTGTGGGCCCAATCCAACTCATTTCTGATGCTATTTAAGTCAAGGATTGAAGAGGGATGAGGGTTTGTTACTTGTGACAACCAAAACTTTTGTACGAAAGGATTCTCTGTTGGTTTAGAAACTATACTTACAACGTAATTATTTCTATAAAATTCTAAACCGTCATGAATTCGATCGTCAAAATGGCACCGTTTCTGGGGAATTGTAAACGTGTGCCTTATTATTGGTTACTGTAAATATTTTTTGTTTGTTTTCTTTGCTTTGATCTAAAAATTCTAAGTTTGGTGTCATTTTATTATTTTTCTCTTTCCTCATTAATTTCAAAAATATCTTTTCTCTTTTATTTAAAAAAAATTCAGATTTTTATTTTATAATTTTTATCTTATCTTATCTTAATTTTAAATTTCAAAATTCAAATCTTTTTCAAAAATCATATCTTTTTCAAAATCTTATCTTATCTTATTTCAAAATCAAATTTCAATTTTCAAAATTCAAATTTCAAAATTTAAAATTCAAAATTTAATTTTCAAATTCAAAATTTAAATTTCAAAACCTTTTAATTTAAAAACTTATCTTCTCTTACCTAACTTATCTTATCTTTACTAATCTTAAAATCAAATCTTTTTCAAATATTTTCTCTTATCTTATTTTATTTTATTTTCTTTTGTTTGTTTATTTGTTTTTGTTTTTTATTTTTATTAGCTACTATCAGTTCTCACCCCTATCGCTTTGAGTTTGGTTCCAATGTTGTTGAAAGGAATGGAAATTATAACAGGAACATGCATCAAGGTCAAAACAATCAGAGATGGACGGAGCCACGCGGATCTGATCAACCCTTTCGGCAACAACACCTTCCAGGATACCATGGACAATGACCATTCTACAATGCATGCCAAGACAATAGTTATGGTGGAACTCTTCGTGACAACCAACCTCCACCAAATTACTATGGTCAAGAGCCATTCCAGGGAGCGTACCAAGATGATGAATATGATGGACCCCCTTGTAATTACCAGCAAGCCCACCATATGCTTATGAATCCCCTCCCCAACACACCCTCATCTGATCCTAACCCTTATCCACCATATCAACCACCCTATGAGCCATATGAGCCATACATAGATCAACCCCAATTCCAACCCAATTACTCCCAAGAACCACCACCTTCGTATACACCACATCCATATCCATCAATCCAAGAGCCTTATGGCTCTAGTTATGATATCCAAGTAGAACAAGAGTCAAGGGATCGTCTCAAGGAAGCATTGGATCAATTTCAAGCAACCATGGAGTGTGTTGTGCAACAAGTGGAACGAGTGGAGAATATTGAACCACCACAACTCTCCCAAGAAGAACCATCTTCCTACTATGAACCCTTCCCCCAAAATGATGAATCCTTCCATCCACCCCAACCTCTAATGGATGAAACCCTTGGTGTTCTTGTTCAAGGGCAAGAAGAGATGAAAAGGGATGTGCAAAATTTCATGGCCGCCTTGGATGCGGTAACAAATCAATTAGCCTCCCAATGCTTGAACACTCAAGGAACTCCCATGGCTACATGTGGAGAATCAAATGAAGAACATAGCATGAAGGAGAGATTGGAAATTCCGGTGGGAAATGAGAGAAGTTGCTTTGTATTGGAACAATTGGAGGAAGCTTTAATTGTTGAAGACAAGGAAGAAGTGGTAGAAGACTTAGGAAATGCGGAACCTCCATGGGAAGCTAAAATCAAAGAAAATTGTTCGAGTTTGGACAACTGACGGTTCATCTTGTTGCTCAGATTAGGTAATCTTCTTTTTGTTTTATTTTCAAAAATTTCTCAAAAATCTTTCAAAAAAATTTCTCACCTGTTTTCAAAAATTTTTCAAAATTCTTAAGAATGGAATCTAGAGTTTCATGAAGCATGTTGAAGCCTGGCTGACTGTAAAGCCATGTCTAAATTCTTTTGGATTGAGGCTTCAACTAATCACCACAATGCATGTAATGCCCTGCTGAAGCTTGGCTGGCCATTAGCCATGTCTAATTCCTGGACCAGAGCTTTAGACTAACATTGAAAGATTCCTGGAATTCTTCTTAAAAATTTTGAATTTATTATTTTCTTTTTCCTATATATTTTTCAAAAAAAATTTAGAAAATCATAAAATCAAAAATATTTTGTGTTTCTTGTTTCAATCTTGAGTCAATTTTTAAGTTTGGTGTCAATTGCATGTTTTAAAAAAAATTTTTGCATTTTTTTTCAAAAATTAATGCATGTGTTCTTCATGATCTTCAAGTTGTTCTTGACAAGTCTTCTTGTTTGATCTTGATGTTTTCTTGTTTTGTGTCTTTTGTTGTTTTTCATATGCATTTTTCCATTCATAATGTCTAGGCATTGAAAATTTCTAAGTTTGGTGTCTTGCATGTTTTCTTTTCTTGAAAATTTTTCAAAAATAAGTTCTTGATGTTCATCATGATCTTCAAAGTGTTATTGATGTTTATCTTGACATTCATAGTGTTCTTGCATGCATCATGTGTTTTGATTCATAATTTTCATGTTGTGAGTCATTTTTCATGTTTTTCTCTTTCATCAATAAAAATTCAAAAATAAAAAATATATCTTTTCCTTATTTTTCTCAAAATTTCGAAAATTTGAGTTGACTTAGTCAATTTTTTTTTAAAAACTTAGCTATTTCGTATAAGTCAAGTCAAATTTTCAATTTTAAAAATCTTATCTTTTCAAAATCTTTTTCAAAAATCAAATCTTTTTCATTTTTTATTATTTTCAAAATCTTTTTCTTATCTTTATTTCAAAATTTCGAAAACTTTACTAACAATTAATGTGATTGATTCAAAAATTTGAAGTTTGTTACTTTCTTGTTAAGAAAGGTTCAATATTTAAATCTAGAATAATATCTTTTAGTTTCTTATTATTCAAGTAATCAAATTTTAATTTTAAAAATCAATTCTTTTTCAAAATATCTTTTCTATCATATCTTTTTCAAAATTTTATCTTTTTCAAAAATTTGATTTTAAAATGTCTTTTCCAACTTTTTATCTTTTCAAAATTAATTTTCAAATCTTTTTCAACTAACTAATTGACTTTCTGTTTGTTTCTTATCTTTTTCAAAACCACCTAACTAGTTTTCTTTCTCTAATTTTCGAAAATTCCTCACCCCTTTTTAAAATTCTTTTTTTTAATTAATTGTTTCAAATTTTAATTCTAATTTTAATTCTTCCTTTAATTTTCGAAAATCACTAACTTATTTTTCAAAATTTATTTTCGAAAACTCCTCCCTTTCATCTTCTTCTATTTATTTATTTATTTATTTACTAACACTTCTCTTCATCTCAAGAATCTGAACCTATCTTCACCCTTGTGTTTGGATTCTTATCTTTTCCTTCTTCTATTCCCTTTTTCTTCTACTAACATAAAGGAATCTCTCTACTGTGGTAAAGAGGATTCCTATTATTATTTTCTGTTCCCTTTTTTTTCATATGAGCAGGAGGAAGGACAAGTATATTCTTGTTGAAGCAGATCCTGAACCTGAAAGGACTCTGAAGAGAAAACTAAGAGAAGCTAAATTACAACAATCCAGAGACAACCTTACAGAAATTTTTGAAAAAGAAGAGGAGATGGCAGCCGAAAATAATAATGCAAGGAGGATGCTTGGTGACTATACTACACCTACTTCCAAATTTGATGGAAGAAGCATCTCAATCCCTGCCATTGGAGCAAACAATTTTGAGCTGAAACCTCAACTAGTTGCTCTACTGTAACAGAACTGCAAGTTTCATGGACTTCCTTCAGAAGATCCCTACTAGTTTTTAACTGAGTTCTTGCAGATCTGTGAGACTGTTAAGACTAATGGAGTAGATCCTGAAGTCTACAGGCTCATGCTTTTCCCTTTTGCTGTGAGAGACAAGGCTAGAACATGGTTTGACTCACAACCTAAAGATAGCCTGGACTCCTGGGATAAGCTGGTCGTGGCCTTCTTGGCTAAGTTTTTTCCTCCTCAAAAGCTGAGCAAGCTTAGAGTGGATGTTCAGACCTTCAAACAAAAAGATGGTGAATTCCTCTATGAAGCTTAGGAAAGATACAAGCAGATGACCAAAAGGTGTCCTTCTGACATGCTTTCTGAATGGACCATTTTGGATATATTCTATTATGGCCTATCTGAATTATCTAAGATGTCACTAGACCACTCTACAGGTGGATCCATTCACCTAAAGAAAATACCTACAGAAGCTCAAGAACTCATTGACATGGTTGCAAATAACCAATTCATGTATACTTCTGAGAGGAATTCCGTGAGTAATGGGATGCCTCAAGGAAGGGAGTTCTTGAAATTGATGCTCTGAATGCCATATTAGCTCAGAATAAAATGTTGACTCAGTAAGAGTCAACATGATTTCTCAAAGTTTGAATGGATCAGAAAATGCATACAACAGTACTAAAGAGGCATCTTCTGAAGAAGAAGCTTATGATCCTGAAAACCCTGCAATAGCAGAGGTAAATTATATGGGTGAACCTTATGGAAACACCTATAATTCATCATGGAGAAATCATCTAAATTTCTCATGGAAGGATCAACAAAAGCCTCAACAAGGCTTTAATAATGGTGGAAGAAATAGGCTCAGCAATAGCAAGCCTTATCCATCATCTTCTCAGTAACAGACAGAGAATTCTGAGCAGAGCACCTCTAATTTAGCAAACTTAGTCTCTGATCTGTCTAAGGCCACTTTAAGTTTCATGAGTGAAACAAGGTCCTCCATCAGAAATTTGGAGGCACAAGTGGGCCAGCTGAGTAAAAAAGTCACTAAAACTCCTCCTAGTACTCTCCCAAGCAATAATGAAGAGAATCCAAAAAGAGAGTGCAAGGCCATTGACATAATTAACATGGCCAAACCTAGGGAGGAAGGGGAGGACGTGAATCCCAATGAGGAAGACCTCATGGGACGTTTCTCAAGTAAGAAGGAGCTCCCTATTGAGGACCCAAAGGGATCTGAAGGTCATATAGATACCATAGAGATCCCATTAAACCTCCTTCTTCCATTCATGAGCTTTGAAGACTATTCTTCCTTTGATGAGGATGAAAATATAACTGGAGAGCAAGTTGCTTAATATCTAGGAGCCATCATGAAGCTGAATACCAAATTGTTTGGAAATGAGACTTAGGAAGGTGAACCTCCCTTGCTCATCAGTGAACTAGATACATGGGTTCAGCAAACCTTACCTCAAAAGAGACAAGATCCTGGAAAATTCTTTATACCCTGTACCATAGGCACCATGACCTTTGAAAAGGCTCTGTGTGACCTAGGGTCGGGCATAAATCTTATGCCACTCTCTGTAATGGAAAAGCTGGGGATCATTGAGGTACAGCCTGCCATATTCTCATTACAAATGGCAGACAAGTCAGTAAGACAAGCTTATGGATTGGTAGAGGACGTGTTAGTAAAGGTTAAAGGCCTTTACATCCCTGCTGATTTCATAATCTTAGACAATAGGAAGGAGGAGGACGAATGCATCATCCGTGGAAGACCCTTCTTAGCCACAGCAGGAGCTGTGATTGATGTTAACAGAGGAGAATTAGTTCTTCAATTGAATAGGGACTACCTTGTGTTTAAAACCCAAGGGTGTTCCTCTGCAACCATGGAGAGGAAGCATAAAAAGCTTCTCTCAGTACAGAGTCAAACAGAGCCCCCACAATCAAACTCTAAGTTTGGTGTTGGGAGGCCACAGCCAAACTCTAATTTTGGTGTTGATTCCCCTCATCCAAACTCTAAGTTTGGTGTTGGGAGTCTACAACATTGACCTGATCACCTGTGAGGCTCCATGAGAGCCCACTGTCAAGCTAGTGACATTAAAGGAGTGCTTATTGGGAGGCAACCCAATTTTTATTTATCTAATCTTATTTTTATTTTTCCTTTATGTTTTCTTAGGTTTATGATCATGTGGAGTCACAAAATAAATACTAAAAATTAAAAACAGAATCAAAAACAGCAGAAGAAAAAGCACACCCTGGAGGAAGGGCTTACTGGCGTTTAAACGCCAGTAAAGAGCATCTGGCTGGCGTTCAACGCCAGAACAGAGCATGGAGCTGGCACTGAACGCTAGAAATAAGCATGGAACTGGCGTTCAACGCCAGAAACATGCTGCAAATGGGCGTTGAACGCCCAAAACAAGCATGAAGCTGGCGTCCAACGCCAGAAACAAGCATCAATCTGGCGTTGAACGCCAGGATTGCATGCAGAGGACGTTTTACGCGTCTCATTGGTGTAGGGATGATAATCCTTGACACCTCAGGATCTGTGGACCCCACAGGATCATCTCAGGATCTGTGGACCGCACAGGATTCCTACCTACCTCAACTCACCCTCTCTCTCTTTTTTCACACAATCCAATAAACACTCTTCCCCAAAACCCTTCACCAATCACTGTAATCTCTCTTCCCCATCACCTCTTCACCACTCTCATCCATCCACTCTTCCCCATAAACCCTACCTACCTTCAAAATTCAAAATCTCTTTCCCACCCAAACCTACCCTAAATGGCTGAAACTACTCCCTCTCCTTTCACTATATAAACACCTTTATTCTTCTTCATTTTCACACAACACAACCTTCTCTTCTCCTCCTTGGCCGAAACACAAACCTCTCTTCCTCTCCTCTATATCTTCTTCTTCTTCATCTATTCTTTCTTCTTTTGCTCGAGGGTGAGCAATATTCTAAGTTTGGTGTGGTGAAAGCATAGCTTTTTTGTTTTTCCATAACCATTGATGGCACCTAAGGCCGGAGAAACCTCTAGAAAATGGAAAGGGAAGACAAAAGCTTCCACCTCTGAGTCATGGGAGATGGAGAGATTCATCTCCAAAGCCCATCAAGACCACTTCTATGAAGTTGTGGCCAAGAAGAAGGTGATCCCCGAGGTCCCTTTCAAACTCAAGAAAAATGAGTACCCGAAGATCCAACATGAGATCCAAAGAAGAGTTTGGGAAGTTCTGACCAACCCCATTCAACAAGTCATAATCTTAACGGTTCAAAAGTTCTATGCCAATGCATGGATCACTAGGAACCATGATCAAAGTGTGAACCCAAATCCAAAGAATTATCTTACAATGGTTCGGGGAAAATACTTAGATTTTAGTCCGAAAAATGTGAGGTTAGCATTCAACTTGCCCATGATGCAAGGAAATGCACGCCCCTACACTAGAAGAGTCAACTTTGATCAAAGGTTGGACCAAGTCCTTATGGACATATGTGTGGAAGGAGCTCAATGGAAAAGAGACTCCAAATGCAAGCCGGTTCAATTAAGAAGACTAGACCTCAAGCCTGTGGCTAGAGGATGGTTGGAGTTCATCCAATGCTCCATCATCCCCACTAGCAACCGATCTGAAGTTATTGTGGATCAGGCCATCATGATTCATAGCATCATGAATGGAGAGGAAGTAGAAGTTCATAAAGTCATATCCCTTGAATTCTACAAAATAGCCGAAAAGTCCTGCACCATGGCAAGGCTAGCTTTTTCTCATCTTATTTGCCAACTATGTTACTCAGCTGGAGTTATCATAGAAGGAGACATCCCCATTGAGGAGGATAAGCCCATCACTAAGAAGAGGATGGAGCAAACATGAGAGCCCACTCATGGATCCCAAGAGACGCATGAGGAAACTCATCACCAAGAAATCCCGGAGATGCCTCAAGGGATGCACTTTCCTTCCAACAACTATTGGGAGCAAGTCAACACTTCTCTAGAAGATTTGAGTTACAATATGGATCAATTAAGGGTGGAACATCAAGAGCACTCCATCATTCTCCATGAAATCAGAGAAGATCAAAGAGCAATGAGGGAGGAGCAACAAAGGCAAGGAAGAGACATAGAAGAGCTCAAGGACATCATTGGTTCTTCAAGAAGAAAGCGCCACCATCACTAAGGTGGACTCATTCCTTGTTCTTATTTCTCTATTTTTTTTTCAGTTTTTATGCTATATGTTTGTTTATGTTTTGTGTCTCTACTTCATGATCATTAGTATGCAGTAACTATGTCTTAAAGCTATGAATAATTCCATGAGTCCTTCACCTCTCTTAAATAAAAAATGTTCCTAATTCAAAAGAACAAGAAGTACATGAGTTTTGAATTCATCCTTGAAATTAGTTTAATTATATTGATGTGGTGACAATACTTTTGTTTTCTGAATGAATGCTTGAAAAGTGCATATTTTTTATCTTCTTGTTTATGAACGTTAAAATTGTTGGCTCTTGAAAGAAGGATGAACAAAGAGAAATGTTATTGATAATCTGAAAAATCATGAATTTGATTCTTGAAGCAAGAAAAAGCAGTGAATAATTCAAAAAAATAGAAAGAAAAAGAAAAAGCAAGCAGAAAAAGCCAATAGCCCTTAAAACCAAAAGGCAAGGGTAAAAAGGATACAAGGTTTTGAGCATCAATGGATAGGAGGGCCCAAGGAAATAAATCCAGGCCTAAGCGTCTAAATCAAGCTGTCCCTAACCATGTGCTTGTGGCATGCAGGTCCAAGTGAAAAACTTGAGACTGAGTGGTTAAAGTCGTGATCCAAAGCAAAAAGAGTGTGCTTAAGAGCTCTAGACACCTCTGACTGGGGACTTTAGCAAAGCTAAGTCACAATCTGAAAAGGTTTACACAGTTATGTGTCTGTGGCATTTATGTATCCGGTGGTAATACTGGAAAACAAAGTGCTTAGGGCCACGGCCAAGACTCATAAAAGTAGCTGTGTTCAAGAACTCATACTAAATTAGGAGAATCAATTAACACTATCTGAATTCTGAATTCCTATAGATGCCAATCATTCTGAACTTCAAAGGAAAAAGTGAGATGCAAAAACTGTTCAGAAGAAAAAAGCTACAAGTCCCGCTCATTAATTTAGAACTAATCTTCATTGATATTTTGACATTTATAGTATATTCTCTTCTTTTTATCCTATTTGATTTTCAGTTGCTTGGGGACAAGCAACAATTTAAGTTTGCTGTTGTAATGAGCGGATAATTTATACGCTTTTTGGCATTATTTTTAGGTAGTTTTTAGTAGGATCTAGCTGCTTTTAGGGATGTTTTCATTAGTTTTTATGCTAAATTCACATTTCTGGACTTTACTACGAGTTTTTGTGTTTTTCTATGATTTCAGGTATTTTCTGGCTGAAATTGAGGGACCTGAGCAAAACTCTGATAGAAGGCTGACAAGGGACTGCTGATGCTGTTGGAATCTGACCTCCCTGCACTTGAAATGGATTTTCTGGAGCTATAGAACTCCAAATGGCGTGATCTCAATGGCGTTGAAAATTAGACATCCAGAGTTTTCCAAAAATATATAATAGTCCATACTTTATTCGAGATTAGACAACGCAAACTGGCGCTCAACGCCAGTTCCATGTTGCATTCTGGAGTCAAACGCCAGAAACACGTCACGAACTAGAGTTGAACGCCAAAAATACGTTGTAACTTGGCATTCAACTCCAAGAGAAGCCTCTACACGTGTAAAGCTCAAGCTCAGCCCAAGCACATACCAAGTGGGCCCCAGAAGTGGATTTCTGCATTAATTACTTACTTTTGTAAACCCTAGTAGCTAGTCTAGTATAAATAGAACTTTTTACTATTGTACTGGTGTCTTTTTGACCACATCTTTGGACACCTAGTCCTTAGACCAGGTCCTTCTCCCTATTTTCAAATTCATATTACATTTTGGGGACTGTCCATTCAGCCATGCATGGACCACTATCACTTATGTATTTTCAACGGTGGAGTTTCTACACACCATAGATTAAGGGTGTGGAGCTCTGCTGTACCTCGAGTCTTAATGAAATTACTACTATTTTCTATTCAATTCAGTTTATTCCTGTTCTAAGATATTCGTTGCACTTCACCATGATGAATGTGATGATCCGTGACACTCATCATCATTCTCACCTATGAACGCGTGACTGACAACCACTTCCGTTCTACCTTAGACCGAGTGCATATCTCTTGGATTCCTTAATCATAATCTTTATGGTATAAGCTAGAATTGATGGCGGCCTTCATGAGAATCCAAAAATTCTAAACCTTGTCTGTGGTATTCCGAGTAGGATTCAGGGATTGAATGACTGTAACGAGCTTCAAACTCGCGATTGTTAGGCGTGATGACAAACGCAAAAGAATCAATAGATTCTATTCTAACATAATCGAGAACCGACAGATGATTAGCCATGCTGTGACAGAGTATTTGGACCATTTTCACTGAGAGAATGGGATGTAGCCATTGACAACGGTGATGCCCTACATACAGCTTGCCATGGAAAGGAGTAAGAAGGATTGAAGGAAGGCAGTAGGAAAGCAGAGATCCAACAGGGACAAAGCATCTCCATACACTTATCCGAAATTCTCACCAATGATTTACATAAGTATTTCTATCTTTATTTTCTGTTTATTTATTATTATTATTCGAAAACTCCATAACCATTTATTATCCGCCTAACTGAGATTTATAAGATGACCATAGCTTGCTTCATACCAACAATATCCGCGGGATCGACCCTTACTCACGTAAGGTTTATTACTTGGACGACCCAGTGCACTTGCTGGTTAGTTGTGCGAAGTTGTGAAGAAAGCGTTGAGTTAGTAGATGCGCATACCAAGTTGAATGCCATTATCAGATATCACAATTTCATGCACCACAGGGTTAATACTAAAGAGAGATTGAGTAGACTAGAAATGATTCATTATAGTGATTATATCTGTGTTTTGTGTAAAAATGATATAGAATTTGCGCATCATTTATTTCTTGGCTATGAGTTTCACTAGCAGGTATAGTGCGCTTGGTTGACATGTGCTGATAGAGCTTAGACTAGTCTGGAAACCGTCAAAGATTTTTTTGAAAGTTGGATTTGAGTGCCTGGTAGAAAAGTTGAGCAAAAGAAGTGGCTAATAAGATTTTTTGCTATTATTTGGAATATTTGGTTGGAACACAATAGTGTGGTGTTTATCCGTTTAGCGAAGTCAAAATTAGGTCATTTTTGAGTTACAGGGAATAGTGTAGTATTGATCAGTTTGGTTGTTGATGGCAATGCCGAAGATGACAACGAATTATATCCTATAGATTAAATCTATTTGTTGTTTGTTGCTCTTTCGTTTCTCCACCTAGTTGTGTTGAGCTTTCTTTGTTCCAAAAAAAAACTTTTGAAAGATAACTTTTTAAAGGATAAAGTATATTTTTTGTTCTTAAAGTTTGGCAAAAGTTTAAAAAATACTCATAAGTTTTATTTTGTTTCAATTTTATCCCAAAAGTTTTCGATTTGTATCAAATATACCCCTGGCGGTTAATTTTTCAAAAAATTTAGGACCAATTCAACAACAATTTTATAAGAACATTCAATACAAGCAAATCAAGTATAATTTTCATGCATTTTTGTTAGACTGGTTTTAAATGTTTTGAAAATTTAGCTGTCGAGGGTATATTTGATGCAAATAAAAAAAATTTGGAATGAAATTGAAACAAAAGAAAACTTAGGGATATTTTTGAAATTTTTACTAAACTTCAAGGATAAAAAATATACTTTACCCTTTATTAAAAGTTGTAACATCTATATTTGTTAAATTAAAGTAAAAATGACTTTTAATAAGCACAAACAATAATTGTTTAGTAAAATAACTTTTAAATTTTAAAATACTAATGTATGAATTAAATATGAATATTAATTAATGTATGAGGTTATTTATATTAGACTTTTTAATTTTAATAATTACAAACCAACTTTAAAAAGCTTTTCCTTAGGTGCTTTTAAAAGCACTCCTAACTTTTAAAAGTCGCAAACACAAGCACATGAGTTTTTTAATTTACTAAACACAAAATGAGGAGATTTTTTATTTAAATAAATTAAAAAAATATTTTTTACTGAAATAAATAATTTTAAAATTTATTACGAAAACACGTCATCTAGTCTTATCTTGTTTTCACTGTAAATGAGATAAAACGAGATACATTCGTAATTATCTCGTTTACAGTGTAAACAAGATATGTGTATTTATAAATATAAATATATAAATTTCAAATAATAGAAAATTTTGACGGTTTTAAATAACAGGGAAGATGGACGATTTCAAAATGATAGGGGAGATATGTGAGTTTAACTAACTGATTAATAGACCTATCACATCACTTAAAACTGCCCATTTAAAATTAGCACGTTATTTTATTAGAAACTAACCTATTCAAATTTTAAATTAATTTTTTCAAATTTCATATATCTCGTGTACACTATAAACGAGATAAGACTAGATAATGTATTTTCGTAATAATTTTAAAATTACTTATTTCAGTAAATAAAATATTTTTTTAATTTATTTTAATAAAAAATCCCAAAACGAGGTGCTTGTGCTTTTGACAAGCACTTTTTCACTACGAAGTACAGACACTTTCATTATTTGCCGTGTCTACGTATCAGACACATTTTGGACACAATACTTATCGAGATTCGTTCGACATGCATGTCTTCTGTATTCAATTATCTTAATAAAAATAAAAAAATTTTCACCAAATACACTTCGACACACCTAAATACCAACATGTATCAATGTGTCAAACCTTATTCTTAAAATGAGTTTAGAAATAATATATATTATTAACTATTAAAACAAAAAAGTACTTTGTACAATTAAAAAAAGACATTAAAAATAATTAAAAAATTAATTTATATTGTATTATTAATAAAGTACTAAAATATCATTATAATTTATCTAAAAAATATTTTATATATATGCTGTGTTCCCATGTCTTATAAGAATTTGAAGTTCATGTGTCTGTGTGTCTTGTGTCATGTATTCATGTATCATAGCTTTTTCGAAAAAACTTTAGCAAACTAAGTCTAAAAAATTGAATTAATAGCCAAATGATGATAAAAAAATAAAATTTTTCTAATATTTCTCATACTCTAATACTCAATGTTTTAAAAATCGGATCGGATTGTTCGGTCGAACCGATTAAACCGGAAATGGGGATGAAAACGGTCCGGTTCGGTCCGTTATCTATAACCGTTGGAAGGAAAATCGTTTAGAAATCGCTAAATCGGCTGATTGGATCGGACCGGTAACCGGCCGGTTCTAAGAAAACAACTCCATTTTTTGTTTTTAGAAAAAAGAAGAAAACCAAAACGGTGGCTCGTGAACCCCCATTTCTCCCAACACCCCTTTCTTCTCCAACTCCTTCCTTTTAGCAAAATGCCCTAGGCTCCACCAAAGAAAGCAAATCCTAGTCTCCACCAATCTTGTCGCCGTCTGTTGGAGTGAGAGTCTGCTACTGCCGCACCAATTTTGTTCGCTCTCACCAATCGCCTAGTCGCCGCCCGTTGTCCATTGCGCTCAACCGCTCTCCGTCGTCCGTCGAAGGTCAATGCTCACTGCTAGTGCTTGTTCTTCGTGTTTTTTTATTGCTTGTCTAGAAATCAGTTATCGTTGTTTTTTAATGCTCACTGGTGGTGTAAGAACCGCGACTAATTAATCGTTTAATTAAATAATTAATATTTTCCAAAATAGGATCCAAAGATTTAGAATGAGAATTAAGGGATTTAAATATGATTTTTAGACTCAGTAGATTTTTCTGAGTCAGAAAATGTATTTTCGGTGAAAAACTGAGTAAAACCGCGAATCGGCAGCCGAACTGGTCGAACCGATTTAAGTCTCTCCGGTACTGTGCGAGAAAAATTAAAAACAATAGAAAATCGGGTGTTAATTTTAAAGGTTTGGCCCAAAGTTGGGCCAAACGGGCTAAAAACGCTAACGGGTTGGATTGGGTCCAAGTTGGGTCCAAGCCCAACATATATATAGGTTCATTAATGAACCCATTCAGCCTCATCAACACAAAAACACAACACACACAGCTGAGAAGAGAAGGGAGAATAAATCCCCATTGTTACTATTCACCTTCAACTTCTCAAGCACATAACTTGAGGTACAGAGCTCTGATCGCTGCACCGTTTACGACCACGCGATCCTCGTGAAGAGCTCTACAAAATCTACTCAAGAAACTGATTAAAAAATCACGAAATCCCTCTAAGTTCTTCCTTCCAAAATTTCAAATTTCTAGGGTTTTGGATTAAGTAAAAAAATTTTTGATTTTGAGTGTTTAGGTACACTCTAGCACTTGATTAATATTGGATTTGGCTTCCAAAACTGTTGGATAAGGTAAGAGGTCTTGAACCCTTGTGAAATTTATGAATATGATGAACCCTAGGTTGATTAGTTATAATTATGTGCATATAGCTTGAATATTGGAGCTTGTTGGTGATTGTTGATGCTTGTTGGAGTTGGTTGGTAGTTTGGATTGTGGTTGGAAGCTTAACTTGTGCTCAATTTGGGTTTGTGCATATTGGAAATTGGGCAAGGTATGGTTTCAGTTTTCTCTATGTAATATATAATATTTCTGGACACTTAGGCTAGTGACCCATAGGATAGGTTTGAATTGAAATGGTTGTTGAATTGTTGAATGATGATTTATGATGAAGTATGATGAATTGATGATTTTTGAATATGTTGATGAATTATGATGTTGAAATTGATAAAAATGGTGTGAAAGATATAGATTGAGATGAAATGAGATTGATTAAGATGCTTGATATTGATAGATTTATTATTGATGAATGTGTTGGTGGAGGATTGATTATAGTGTTATATATTTGATGTTTGAGGTTGAGAATGATGAAATGTGAAGGAAAATTTGGTAGGAATGGTGGAATTTGATACAAAGGGTAAGTTATGAGGTAATTTGGAGTTTGGTATAGTTTTGGTTTACTTTTGGTTGTGAAATTGGGAAATTTGAGGATTTGTGCACTTTTGGTAAAACTGAAAATTTGGTGAACTTCAATAATTCATATCTTGAGCTACCGTGTTTGAAATTCAACGAATTTTATATCAAATGAAAGAAAATGGAACAAGCTTTAAAATGGTTTGAATTTTGTGGAAATCCGAATTCGGTAGAAAAAGACATGATTGTTGAAAGTTTGGTGTTAAAATCTAAATTCTGCAATGTTGCAGAATTTTGTGATTTCTGGTTTGTGTGCGCACGCACACCCCATGAATTTTTGAATCTATATGCACGCACACACAGGAAAATGGCTAATGATGAGAGCACTAGCACGCCCTATGCGCACACGTAATCAATGAAGTTATACAACCTATGTGCACGCACACGTTGGAAGCTACATTCTGTTGAAGGTGCTAGCACGCCTTGTGCGAGCGAGCAGAATTGTGAAATTTTACACTTTTGCGTACGCACACCCCTATGCGTATTCACACATTTTGAAAATCTCTTGGGCGTGCATACGCACACCCCTGTGCGTACGCACATACCCTGTTTTTCAACTAAAACTTAGTTTTTAAACTATTTCACCTTCCCAACAAGCTTGTATACTTCTGTGACACCTATTTAAGACTCTTGGGCTTATTATCGGGCATTAGAACATGGGAAAGGTCCTATGAGATTTGATTTGGTATTATTTTTAAAAGTTAGAGAACGGAGGCTTAGGTTTCTGGTGTACTGAAGATGGGTTTGGTGGAGTGAGAAAGAAGTATGGTATATGAATTGAGAAACTAATGAACTAATGAGTTCGGAATAGAAATGTTGAATTGACAGTGGTTGTGATGAGTCGAGGACTCGAAATGAAATGATGGATCCATGATACACTGAAAAATGTTT
Organism: Arachis duranensis; assembly: GCF_000817695.3. NCBI lineage: Eukaryota > Viridiplantae > Streptophyta > Magnoliopsida > Fabales > Fabaceae > Arachis > Arachis duranensis. The sequence goes on along the minus strand of NC_029774.3, from coordinate 78,531,524 downwards.
TCTGAAAATCACTGAATTACTGTTTTATACTGAGATTGTTGAGACGCTATGTGCCTGGTAGGGACGGCGTTGGATCCCGCCTGTTGAGGTAGCGGCGGCAGCGTAAGGGCGGTGGTTCGTCCCGCTTGCGTTGAGATGTAAGGTTCGTGGCAAGAGCATCCCACTCGCATCCCTTCGGATCAATAGCATGTGCAGGCACAAAATCCTGAACGGTGTTCCGAGCACCATATCTCGGGGGTTCCGGATTATGATTCCAAAGGGCGACATCTCCATAGAGATGTGTCGGGTTGGCAGTTGAACCGACAATCTGATATCGCAGCCAATAGGACATGCATTCATCATGTGCATCTTCTATTTGTTTGTATGCTTTGCCGACTTGTAATTGCTTGCCTAATTGTATAACATGCCTAGTTGTCTACTTGAATTACTTGCTATATATGCCTATACTTGTGTTTTACTTGCATTGATATTATCTGTGTTTTCTACTGGGATTTAGGAGGTTCGAAAGTCGGTGGCGATGAGCGCATAGAGGATAGGTTGGTGAAGGCGGTGGGATAGCAGAGAACTGTTAGATTAGAAAATCCTTTAAGATAGACTACCCCTTTTGTTATGTTAAGGTTTTAAGATATTCTTTATTGTTTTAGTTATGCCTTAAGATGAATCTTGTGATAGATATGAAGTTCTAGGATTGCCTCGGGCATCCCAGGGTCTTATATCTTACATCACTGAGGACTGTTACCATACTGAGAACCTACGGTTCTCATACTATATTCTGTTATTTTTCAGATGCAGGTTGCAACCCACCTCGATGGGTTATCTTGATGGTGACAGCGCGGAGGATCCAGGATATATTTTGAAGTCCTTTGATTATTTTGTTTATATCTCTCACTTTTGTATTTTACTTTTGTCTAGAGGCTTACTTTGAGAGAAAAACTTGTATAAGCTATTTTACTATTAGGTTTCTGGATGGTTTGTATATAGCTAGCCGGCTTAAACTGCGCAAGATGTGGCTAGACCTTTATACTATTATACTCTGATATTTTGCTATATTATATCTGTTCCGAGGGTTACCTGAAACGTGTAGCTCGGACGTCTGGCAAGACCCGAGGTGGGGGTTCCGTGACCCGAGCTTGATATGCTGAGCGGCTGGTGGTTGTACCTGCAATGACACTCCGATGCTTAAGTTAGCATGGGTCCAAGCAGATATGTGTAGAATGTGGAATGTGTGTCATACCTGGGTGCTCCAGGGTATTTATAGTAGTTGGCCGTGATCTTCCCTGGATAAGATATTCTTATCTTATCTTATCTTTTGGGAGTTTTATCTCTATCTTTGTGGAACCGCCTTTCTCTAGGCCTTTTCGGCCTTTAGCTTTTGGGCTGCGTTCCTTTTGATGGGCCTTCCTTGCTTTAGGGTCCGAGGTCCGACCTCTAGGCGTGGGCCTTAGGGCGAGGTCGGACCTTCTATGAACTGACCGAGTTGGGGAGCTCGGTCAGGGTATGAACAGTGCCCCTGCCCGAGTTCGTCCTTTTTGAGAGGTCGAGCTCGGGCATAGTAGTTTTTCAAATTTCAAAAATGGCCGTTTCAGCATTTATTGCATTTTACCGTTTCTCCTCGATTTCCGTTCGGGCTCTGTGAAGGCATTATTTATTTGCTCCCTTCCTTTTTCCTCGTTTATTCTGTTCTCTTCCTGTTTTTCTGAGTTTCGCCATCTCTTTTTTCGAGCAACGTTTCTTCTTTCTTTTTCTTCTTCCCCGAGTCTTTCCGCGTGTTCTTCCGGGGTTTCCTCTGCGCCGCCGTTCTGTTCTCTTTGCTTCGGAGCTCATCGTCCTCGTTTCCTTCTTCCAGGTTTGTTCCCATCTCTTTTCTTATGCACATATGCTTTCTGTTTCTTTTTTCTCTATGCCTGGGTTGCCCCGAAAAGAGGCGCCGCCGTTTGTTGTTTGCATATGGGGGGGCTCTTTTCTCTGGTATTTTGTTCCGGGTTGCTGCATTTTCATCTTCAAAGATCGTTGTTTCTTGTTTTGCCGAATGGGTTTTCGCTGTCTGCTTTTATGTGATTTTTGCTTACTGTTGCATTCTTCTTTGTAGGCAAGAATTTTATGTCTCGAAAGGTTCTTCAAGCGATGTCGACCAAGATTCCAAGTGGTCTTGGTTGGGTAGATCCTGTTCCTCTAAGAGTCCCTTCTGTGGTAGATTCTGAGTATTTAGCTAGGTTTCGTAGGCAATGTAGCATATGTGAAGATAGAGAGTCTGAGAGGGATTATGAATTAGTAGCCCCGGATTCCGAGGAGAGAGTGTGCTTCCCGCCCCTAGATAGTTCCGAGAAGCTCTTCTTTTACGCTTATGACTGTTTTTTCTCCAAGCTGAGTGTCCGACTTTCTTTTACCGACCTGGAGTCCGAGGTGTTATGGTCTTGTAACCTTGCCCCTACGCAGCTCCATCCAAATTCTTGGGCATTTTTAAAGCTGTTTCAACTTTTGTGTCAGTTTTTGGGCGTTGCTCCCTCTATTTCTCTTTTTTCCTACTTGTTTGTGCTGACGAAGCCGGGTTCGGGTGGAGGGAAGGTATCTTGGGTCTCTTTTAGGGCTAACCAGGGAAGAAAGTTTTGTACCCTGTATGATGAGTCCTTTCACGATTTTAAGAACTTTTATTTCAAGGTCCGGGCTACTGGAGACGTCCGACCTTTCTTTCTAGATGAGAGTGGGGAGCCTTCTTTTCCTCTTTGTTGGCAGGAGAATGTAGTGTCTGCTAAGTATACCTTTGAGAGTCTAGATGAGGTGGAGCAAGCCTTTGTGGGTGTGGTGAGCAGTTTATGGGGTCGGGCACCTCACTTGGACACGAAGAAAATGTTGGGAGATCCAAGCCTTCTCCGTTCCGAGTTAGGTAGTTCCAACCTTTCATTTGTGTTTTGCTTTATTTTTGGTGGAATTTCTGTTGTGGTAATCCCTTTCTTTATTTCTTGCAGAGATGTCTTCTCAGGCGGATTCCATGAA
>NC_029774.3:78509546-78522210 GCF_000817695.3 Arachis duranensis | reverse complement strand
AGGAATTTTTTGGTTAGGTCTTCGAAGCTGGTGATTGATCTTGGTGGCAGGTTGTCGAACCACTTCATGGCTGACTTGGTGAGAGGGGTGGGGAAGGCTTTGCACCGAATCGCGTCGGAGGCGTCGACTAGGTACATTCTGCTTCTGAAGTTGCTGAGGTGGTGACTTGGATCGGTGGTGCCTTCGTAGAGATCCATATCGGGTGGTTTAAAGTTTCGCGGTACCTTCTCCTTCATGATCTCTTGCGTGAAGGGATCATGGTTGCCTTCGGGGGTGGGGCCGCGGTCTGTCCGATCTTTCAGGTTGGCCTCTATTTTCCGCAGTTTTTCTTCTAATTCTCTGCGCTTGCGAGCCTCCCTTCTCAGATCTTGTTCAGTTTCTTTTTTCTTCTTTATGTCCTCTTCGAGTTGTTTTAGTCGGTTTTGTTGTGCCCGGACTGCTTCTAGAATTTCCGAGCTCTTTTCTTTTTCGGGATTTTGTGGATCTTTGTTTAGGGGTGATGTCTTTGGGCGATTCTGTTTGTTTCCTCCTGGAGTGCGTGGTGATAGAGGGCTGTCCGGTCGTTCTCCGGTGTCAAGCAGATATGTGTAGAATGTAGAATGTGTGCCATACCTGGGTGCTCCAGTGTATTTATAGTAGTTGGCTGTGATCTTCCCTGGATAAGATATTCTTATCTTATCTTATCTTTTGGGAGTTTTATCTCTATCTTTGTGGAACCGCCTTTCTCTAGGCCTTTTTGGCCTTTAGCTTTTGGGCTGCGTTCCTTTTGATGGGCCTTCCTTGCTTTAGGGTCCGAGGTCCGACCTCTAGGCGTGGGCCTTAGGGCGAGGTCGGACCTTTTATGATCTTGTCGAGTTGGGGAGCTCGGTCAGGGTATGAACAATATCTATTTCTTGTACACTAAGTTAGTAGCTTTGTATGTACGTTTTGCGCTTTTTGAATCATGTTTTTTACTTATAGAATATATTATTTCTTCTATATATTATATGTATGAGCTTAAAACTATCGTAACCTTTGATTAACTTTTGCTTTACGATGCGAGGTAAGGCTTTGGGTAATTAGGGTGTTACATTTAGTAGTATCAGAGCGATTCGTCCTCGTGAGACTGAGGGATGGACCGATTATGCTTCATTGCATACTCTGTGTGTCTTTTCTTTGATGCTATTAGGTTATCTATTTGATATTGCATAGCATGCTTGTTTGTGAGCGCCTTTTGGGATAATTGAACTACTAGGCTTTTGATATTGAGATTGATCACCTTGATATCGATTATTTGGTATAGACAGGAACCCTAATGGCCACTCACGGACGAAGTCGTACACGTTCACGAGCAGAGAGTAGGAATGAGCAACCAGCTGATAACCCTGCCAAATTTATGGTGGCAATGGCGAATCTAGTAAACACCATGGAGGCTAATGCTGTTGCGACTCTACAAGCTGTGTAGAGGTTGGGCCAACCGGCAGGGAACAGAATTGGAGATGGCAATGGAAATGATAATCCAGAACGAAATGGCAATAATATGGAGTTTGCTGCTTATCAGCTTTTGGGAGAGGCTCAGCATTGGTGGCAAGGAGATTGTCGCTTGCTCCAGCTTCAGAATGCCAACATACCTTGGGATGTATCCTAGACGGCTTTCTATAGGAAGGACTTTCCTGAATCTGCAAGGAAAGTGAAGGAGATGGAACTTATGCAGCTGAAGTAAGGTTCTTTGTCTGTGGCAGACTATACTAGCCGATTTGAGGAGCTCTGTAGGTTCCCTAAGGTGTGTCAGGGTGCCCCGAAGACCTATGAAAGCTGGAAATGCATTAAGTATCAAAAGGGTTTGAAGGACAACATTATGACTGTTGTGGCTCCTTTGGAGATTCAGATCTTCTCCGATCTGGTTAAAAGGCACGAGTTGTTGAGGAATATGCAAAGACGGTAGCCTCGTCAAGGGACACTCATGGAGGAAACACTAGTTGGGGACGTGGTAAGTACTTTCATCCGAAGGGTCAGAATTTCAAGAGAAGAGGACATGCACCTTAAGGTCATAGAGGCTTTAGAAAGAATACTCATAACCAGTCTTAGTATGCCAAAGAAAGAGGGAATCAGAGTAAGATTTCTCCATATTTAACTTGTGTGTGTTGTGGGCGTTTTCATCCAAATGACTCTTGCAAGATTGGTATAGGTGGTTGCTTCAACTGTGGTCTGTCTGGCCACATTGCGAGGGATTGCACTCGGGGGAAGAACCCGAATGCGGGTCAAAGTCAACACCAAGGGCGAGTGTTCGCTGTGAACGCCAAGGATGCTGCTAAGGCGGATCCTCTGATGAGAGGTAACTGTTTAATTGTTGATAAATCCTTAGTTGCATTATATGATACTGAAGCTTTGCATTCGTTTATTTCATTTGAAAAAGTTGAGGAGCTAGGCTTGAAAGTGTCAGAATCGGCATTTGAATTGCATGTACATACTCCGCATCAGACGGTGATGACTAGGTCAGGTTGTAGGCAAGTAGGTTTCAAGCTTGAGGGTAGAGACTTTGTGCCTAACTTGATTTGTTTACCAATGGTTGGATTGGAGATGATTTTGGGGTTTGATTAGTTGTCAAAGAACTGAGTTTTGTTGGATTGCTTTGAGCGATCGATTCAGTTTATGCCGGAAGGAGAAAATGGAGCAGTGGTAGCTGAGGGTTATTACCTAAACTCTGTAATGGTGCACTATAGTGGGGAAGAGTGTCAGGGTTACATCTTGTTGGCTGCAAATGCTTTTGGTGACGCACAGAACCTAGATCAAATTGTTCTAGTTAGAGACTTTCTGGAGGTGTTCCCGGAAGATATTCCTGAGTTTCCACCTCAAAAGAAGATTGAATTTGCGATTGGATTGGTGCCAGGAGCCGGACCAGTATCAATTGTGCCGTATCGAATGGCTCCGATAGAGCTGGCAAAATTAAAGACTTAGTTGGAAGAGCTTTTGAACAAGAGGTTCATTTGACCGAGTGTATCTCCGTGGGGAGCGCCAGTTTTATTGGTGAAGAAGAAGGATGGAGAAATGCGACTTTGTGTGGATTACCGACAGCTGAACAAAGTGACTGTGAAGAACAAGTACCCACTACTAAGGATAGATGACTTGATGGATTAACTGCAAAGAGCTGGGGTGTTTTTCAAGATTGATTTAAGATCCAGTTATCATCAAATAAGGGTGATGGAGGATGACATTCCGAAAACTGCGTTTAGGACGCACTATGAACACTACGATTTTGCGATAATGTCCTTTGGGTTAACGAATACACCTGCTGTGTTCATGGGTTACATGAACAGAGTATTTCGTCCCTTTTTTGACTAATTCATGGTAGTTTTCATAGACGACATTCTAGTTTACTCTAAGACGGCGAAGGAGCATGAGGAACACTTGAGAATTGTGTTGCAAATCTTACAAGAGCGGAAATTCTATGCTAAGTTATCCAAGTGCGAGTTCTGGAAGGAGGAAGTAAAGTTCCTAGGTCGTCACATGGTGAGTAAAGGAGGAATAGCGGTGGATCCTTTGAAAGTGGAGGCAATGATAGAATGGAAAAGACCAACGATGGTAATGGAAGTTAAAAGTTTCTTGGGCCTAGCTAGATGTTACCGGATATTTATTGAGGGATTTTCCCGGATCGCTCTACCGATGACTAAGTTGACAAGGAAAGAGGTGCCATTTGTGTGGACGTCGGAGTGTGAAAAAAGCTTTCAGACCATGAAACAAAAGTTAACTTTAGCGCCTGTTTTGATTTTACCAGAACCGAAAGAACCGTTTGAAGTGTATTGTGATGCGGCACTGAAGGGTTTGGGTTGCGTGTTGATGCAACACCAAAACGTGGTGGTTTACACATCGCGTCAGCTGAGACCGCATGAGGTAAATTACCCAACTCATGACTTGGAATTAGCGGCAATTGTGTTTGCATTGAAGATTTGGAGACACCACTTGTACAGAGTCAGGTTTAGCATTTTTTCTAATCACAAGAGTCTCAAGTACATCTTTAATCAGAAAGAGCTTAATATGCATCAAAGGAGGTGGATGGACTTGCTAAAGCATTATGATTTTGAACTAAATTATCACCCTAGAAAGGCGAATGTGGTGGCGGACGCGTTGAGTCAGAAGTCTTTAACCATAGCTTGGATGAGGATCAAGGAAAAGGAGTTAGTGGATAAGTTTGTGGATCTTAAGCTAGATATTGGTAAAGTTACCGGGAGAGCTTGTTTGAATCAGTTTCAGATTTCAAGTACCTTTAAATCAGAGATTCAGAGGGCTCTGCAAGATTTACAAAAGCTTCAGCAACTCTTTCAACCAGTTGGTAAGAAGAGCATGGAGATTTTACAAAGGATGATGAAGGGTTGTGGAGATATAAGGGGAGAATTTATATACCGGATGTCGGGAGTCTGAGACAAAATTGTTGTTGAAAGCTCACAACGGTGGGTTTTCCATTCACCCAGGAAGTACAAAGATGTACTATGACTTAAAGAAGATGTTTTGGTGGCTTGGGATGAAAGGTAATGTAGCTACAGTTGTCTCTAAGTGCCTGACATGTCAGAAGGTAAAGATAGAGCATCAGAAACCTTCGGGAATACTACAGCCACTTGAGATTCCTCAGTGAAAATAGAAAGGAATTGCAATGGATTTTGTGACCGATTTACCGAGGACTAGGTCGGGATTCGATGAGGTTTGGGTGATCGTGGATCGCGTAACCAAATTCGCTCATTTTCTGCCCATCCGAGTAAACTATTCCATGGAAGAGTTGCCGAGATTATACATCAAGGAGATTGTGAGGTTGCATGGTATGCCATCAAGCATAGTATCGGACTGTGATCCCTGATTCACATCAAATTTTTGGGGAGCTTTCCGAAGAGCTTTTGGTACGAGACTATGTCTCAGCACGGCATATCATCTGCAAACTGATGGACAGTCGGAAAGGACTATTCAGATGTTAGAAGATATGCTAAGGGCGTGTGTTTTGGATCAACCCGGAAGTTGGGACCGTTACATGCCATTGGTGGAGTGTACGTACAACAATAGCTTTCATGCGAGCATTGGGATGGCTCCGTATGAGGCTTTGTATGGACAGAAGTGTCAATCTCCACTTTGTTGGTATGAGACTGGTGAAGTAAGTGTTTTAGGTCCTGATTTGGTAGCAGAGACTACTGAGAAGATTAAGAAGATTCGGGAGAGGATTCTAACTGCAAAGAGTCGACAGCAAAGTTTTGCGGATCAGAGAAGGATACCATTGGAATTTGAAGTGGGAGAGCACGTATTTATGAGGGTTACACCGACAGCCGGGATTGGAAGAGCAATTAAAACCAAGAAGCTGAATCCGAGGTTCATTGGACCGTTTGAGATTCTGAGGCGATTCGGGCTGGTGGCATATCAAGTTGCTTTGCCGCCTCACTTATCTAACTTGCATGACGTATTCCATGTGTCACAACTTCGTAAGTACACGTCAGATACAGCTCATGTGCTAGCGCCTGAGTCCGTCAAGTTGAGGGAGAACTTGACTTTTCAAGTAACGTCGGTGCGTATTGACGACACTAGTATGAAAAAGCTGCGAGGAAAGGAAGTTCAGTTAGTTAAGGTTGCTTGGAAAAGGGCTGGAGTAGAAGGGCATACTTGGGAGCTAGATTCCGAGATGCAAAAGGATTATCCCGAGTTATTCTCAGGTAATCACTAAATTTTGAGGGCAAAATTTTTTATTTGGTGGGGAGAATGTAAGAACCGCGGCTAATTAATCATCTAATTAAATAATTAATATTGCCCAAAATAGGATCCGAAGAATTAGAATGAGAATTAGGGGATTTAAATATGATTTTTGGACTCAGTAGATTTTTCTGAGTCAGAAAATGTATTTTCGGCAAAAAAATCGAGTAAAATCGCAAACCGACTGCCGAACCGGTCGAAACTGTTTTAGTCTGTCCAGTATTGTGTGAGAAAAATTAAAAACAGTAGAAAATTTTAGGAAAATATTTAAATTCGAAAACTGGGCATTAATTTTAAAGGTTTGGCCTAAAGTTGGGACAAACGGGCTAAAAACGCTAACGGGTTGGACCGGACCCAAGTTGGGCCCAAGGCCAACATATATATAGGTTCATTAATGAAACTAGTAAGGAAGAAACCCCCATTGTTACTATTAATCTTTAACATCTCAAGCTCATAATTTGAGTTACGGAGTTCCCATCGCCGCACCGTTTGCGGCCACGCGATTCTCGCAAAGAGCTCTACACAACTCACCTAAGAAACTAGTAATGAAATCACGAAATCTCTCAGTTATTCCTTCCAAAATTTCGAATTTCTAGAATTTTGGATTAAGTGAAATTTTGTGATTTTGAGTGTTTAGGTACTGATGCACCACTATTTCGTGGTACATCTTACGCTTAATTGAGTGAATTTTATCTATTAATCTCATACTTATTCATTGAAATTGCATATTTTATATTTTCCTTTCTGATTTTATGTTATGATTAAAAACATGCTTTTTTGGCTTTAATTTTGCCATGTTTAATCATCCCTTATTACCATTCGATGCCTTGATATGTGTGTTAACTGTTTTCAGGTACACTCTAGCACTAGATTAACATTGGATTTGGCTTCCAAAACTGTTGGGTAAGGTAAGAGGTCTTGTACCCTTGTGAAATTTATGATTATGATGAACCCTAGGTTGATTAGTTATAATTGTGTGTATATAGCTTGAATATTGGAGCTTGTTGGTGATTGTTGATGCTTGTTGGAGTTGGTTGGTGGCTTGGATTGTGGTTGGAAGCTTAACTTGTGCTCAATTAGGGTTTGTGCATATTGGGAATCGGCCAAGGTATGGTTTCGGTTTTCTCTATGTAATATATAATATTTCTAGACACTTAGGCTAGTGATCCATATGATAGGTTTAAATTGAAATGGTTGTTGAATTGTTGAATGATGATTTATGATGAATTATGATGAATTGATGATTTTTGAATATGTTGATGAATTATGATGTTGAAATTGATAAAGATGGTGTGAAAGATATAGATTAAGATGAAATGAGATTTATTAAGATGCTTGATATTGATAGATTTATGATTGATGAATGTGTTGGTGGAGGATTGATTATAGTGTTATATATTTGATGTTTGAGGTTGAGAATGATGAAATGTGAAGGAAAATTTGGTAGGAATGGGGGAATTTAAAACAAAGGGTGAGTTATGAGGTAATTTGGAGTTTGGTATAGTTTTGGTTTAGTTTTGTTTGTGAAATTGGGAAATTTGAATATTTGTGCACTTTTGGTAAAACTGAAATTTTGGTGAACTTCAATGAATCATATCTTGAGCTACCGTGTTTGAAATTCAATGCATTTTATATCAAATGAAAGAAAAGGGAACAAGCTTTAAAATGGTTTAAATTTTGTGAAAATCCGAATTTGGTAGAAAAAGATATGATTGTTGAAAGTTTTGTGTTAAAATCTGAATTTTGCAATGTTGCAGAATTTTGTGATTTCTGGTTTGTGTGCGCACGTTGATGTGTAGAAAACGATCCAACACAAAACTCACCGGCAAGTGTACTGGGTCGCATCAAGTAATAAAACTCACGGGATTGAGGTCGATCCCACAGGGATTGAAGGATTGAGCAATTTTAGTTTAATGGTTGATTTAGTCAAGCGAATCAAAGATTGATTTGAGTGATTTTGTATCCGACAGTAAGTAAATAGCAGGAAATGTAAAGGGAGAGGTATGAATTGCAGAAATTAAAGAGAATTGAAAGTAAAGGTGCTGGATCTTAAAGGACAAGAAATTAAATGACTGAAACTTAAAGTGCAAGAAATGTAAATTGCAATAACTTAAAGTGCAAGAAACATAAATTGCTTGAATTGAAAAGGGATTTGAGGATTGGGAATTCAGAATTTAAGCAAGGAAAATTAAATTGCAGCAATTAACAAAGAAAGAGATGAACTGAAATAAACTAGAACTCAAACAGAAAGTGAAAATGTGATTGCACTCCAGAGACTAGATAGCAGAGTTTAGATCTCAATTGCCTTCCTAGATCCAAGTTCACAAAGCAATTAAAGAGAAATTGAAGATTGAAGTAGTAAAGAAAATGAAATTTAACTCAATCATGCAGAAGGAAAATCAAAGAGATCTTAAATGGAAATTGAGACAGAATTTTCTCAATTCTTCACACTCAAGACTCAAACAAAACCCAGTAAAGAAAACAAAAAGATCAGAGGAAGAAGAAGTGAATTCTCCCCTCCAATTCTCAAGCTATTGCAAAAAACAGAAAAATGAAAAGTGAGCTCTCAAGTTGACTAAGGATGAAATTTTTAAAATGAAAGTAAGCTCTCTTCTAATTCTAACTAATACCTATTTATACACTTTCTATTTTGGATCTAAGAATTTTGAGTGGGCTTGAAAGATGGGTGAAGAATTGAATTAAATTGGATTGTTGAGTGAAATTCAGCCCATCTTACTCCCAGGAGGTTGCTCTGCTCCTGTGGAGAGCATAGCAGGGAAGCCTTGCATGGGGATCCAATTAACGTGCTAAGTGTGGGAGAGGCATCAGGATGTTGCCCTGCCCTTGTGGAGAGCGGGGCAGTGGTGTCATGGTGCGTGCCTTGCCTTCCTGCCCGCGTCAATCATGCGCGCCCTGGCCGTGTCAAGTGCGCCTCATTTGCGTGCCAAGGAATGCTGTTCTGCCCTCCTTGTGGGCAGCGCTTTCCTTGTTCTTGGGTGAGGTCCCAAGTTCGAAACTTGGTGGGGGAAGCAAGCTGCCTTTTTCCTTGGTTTCCTTCGCACTAAAATAGCGCCAAGTGCTTGGCTTCCTAGATGTCTTGTGTTAGATCCTTGGAGGTACCCTTTTAGCTAAGTGTGGCTCATTTTCCTTTGTGAGTGGCGCTACTTCCTTCCCTTCATGTGCTTGGGTTCGAAACCCATGGGTGGCACTTTGGAGTTGATTTTTCTTGAATTTTTCCATGAGGAGCCCGAAATTGCTCTTGAGGAGGGCAGGGCAGAATTTTTCCTTCCCTTGTTTCTTGGCCTAGAATTGTGCTCCGCCCTCAAGGAGGGCAGGGCAGTGAAGCCTTGAATGCTTGGTTTATTGTTGTGCTCCCTTGGAGGGCAGTGTGCTCTTGTGGAGAGCAGTGTGGCTTCCTCCTTCAATGTTGCGCCACACTTCTTCTTCTTTTGCCACACTATTTTCTTCCTTTGGCCACACTTCTTAAGCCACGCTTCCTTCTTTTCTTCTTTTCTTCACCTACAAATAATCAAAACAACCAATCAAAGTATCACTAAATTCACAAGGTTTATAAATCAATTAAAAATCAATTAAATTTAGTTTAAACCTCATGATTTAGCATCAATTAAATGGTGGATGATTGATTCAAATAAAACATGCAATTCCACTCTAAATTACTTACTTATAGTGCAAGAAAGTGCATAAAAACTAGTGAAACAAGTGAAATTAGCTAAAAAAATGGGTATATGATGACTTGTCATCACACGTACAACCTTGTGCGCAGGCATACCCCGTGAATTTTTGAACGTGTGCGCACACATAACCAATAAAGTTATACAACCTGGGCCCATGATGCGTGAGCATCTTGTCTATCTTTTCCTAGTGAATTTGAATCTAATCTGTTGAGTTTAATTAAGAATTAATTAAATTTTAGCCACTATGGATGCTATTTTGAGTTTTGTGCAATACTGTTTATTTTAGGTAGCATTCGACGAAATTTGATGGAGTTTCTGCAGCACAATAATCAAAGGAGATGGCTGCGAGGAGCAACGCGCACGAGTGCGCGTGATCTGGAAGTATCCATGGCGACGCATACGCGTGACTCATGCGTACGCGTGATTTGAAGATTTGCTCAGTGACGTGTTCGCATGACTGACGCGTCCGCGTGACTTGCGAAGAAGGCCAGCGACACGTACGCGTGACTGACGCGTACGTGTGACGGGCGCGATCTGCAGAATTTACAGAAATCACTGGTGTGGATTTTGGGCCGCGTTTTGAACCAGTTTTCAGCCCAGAAAACACGTATTAGAAGCTGTAGAATGGACAATTCAAGTGGTCCCCACCCATCAGCGGAAGACTTGTTAATTAATTTGAATTTAAATTCAAATCTTTTTTTTAGGAAAAGATATTATTTTTAGATAATTTGATTTTAAATTTATTAGGATGAGTTATAAATAGGAACTCTGTACATTTAGACACGGTACAGATTGTTAACAGATCCCTTATTTTTCCTCTCTGAACCATGAGTAACTAATCCTTCATTGTTAAGGTTAGGAGCTCTGTCTATTTTCATGGACGGATTTGTTTGATCTTTTTAATTTAATTCATGTCTTGATTTATATTTCAATAATTGTTTTCGTTCTTTATTTTATGAATATGGGTGGAACGGAAATATGACCCATGTTCTAATTGAGTTCTTGTAAAACTTGGAAAAGCTCTTTACTTGAACAACAGCTTGAAAACATATTATATTGAATTTCTAATTGTTTGTATTTAACGGGATACGTGACATATAATTCCCTTATTTCTGGATAATTAGGATTCTTTTGGCATATAAACTAGAAAATAATCCTCACCCTCTAATTAGAATTAATTGACCAAGGAATTGGCAATTAATGAATTTTAGAGGAGACTAGGAAGGTCTAAGGAATTAGGGTCTAGTCACATATAGTTTGCCACGAAATTAAATCTTGCATGATTAAATTAATTACTAATAAAAGTTAATCCGGAAATTAGATAACTCTGAAACCTTAACTGCTTTCTCAAATATTTTATTCCCAACTCATTGATGCTTGCTTTCTGAAATTCTTAAAGTACTATTTAATGCTTTTTGAATATCTCAAACCCATTTTCTACTTGCCTAACTAATCCTATCAAACGCTATTGTTGCTTGATCCATCAATCCTTGTGGGATCGACCCTTACTCACGTAAGGTATTACTTGGTACGACCCGGTACACTTGCCGGTAAGTTGTGGGTTATAAAATACCGCACCAAGTTTTTTGCGCTGTTGCCGGGGATTTACTGTGATTAACAACTATTAGTTGTTTGATTGCTTAGATTAGGCGTTTTGGTTTTAATTTTATTTAACTTTTGTTTTATTATTTTGAAAAAAAATATATAAATAAATAAATAAAAAAAATTTCAAAAAAATAATAAATAAAATTTTAAATAAATAAATAGCACCAATATTTTCTTTAATTTATTTTATTTAGTATTTTTATTTTATTATTTTACACAGGTTACCTCACTGGAAATTCTCTACACTCTGACGTAGAGATTCCCATTCTTTCTTGTTTGCTGTTTGTTTATGCGCAGGAATAGAGACAAAGAACATCTCTCAGACTTTGATCCTGAACCTGAAAGGACTTTTAGGCGGCATTTACAACAAGCAAAACTTTACAAGGCTACAGAATCCACTATGGATCCAATTAATACTGATAATACCAATGCGATAAACCCGAATGGGAATGAACAAAGGAGAGTACTTGGCTCTTTCTCTGCTCCTACTGTAGATCTATCTGGAAAGAGCATTGTGGTGCCTCCTATTGCTGCGAATAACTTTGAGTTGAAGCCTCAACTGGTCACTCTGGTGCAACAAAACTGCCAGTATCACGGTCTTCCCCACGAAGACCCAAATCAATTTATCTCTAGTTTTCTGCAAATTTGTGATACTGTGAAGACAAATGGAGTAAACCCAAATGTGTACAAACTCATTCTCTTCCCGTTTGCTCTGAGGGATGGAGCAAAGCTATGGCTAGATTCTCAACCCAAGGAGAGTTTGGATACTTGGAATAAGGTGGTTACTGAGTTTGTCACAAAATTTTTCCCATCAAAGAAGCTGACTAAGCATAGGGTGGAGGTTCAGACCTTCAGATAGAAGGATGGTGAAACTATGTATGAAGCTTGGGAGAGATACAAGCTACTGACTAGGCAATGCCCTCCAGACATGTTCTCCAAATGGACACAACTAGACATCTTTTATGAAGGTTTGGGGGAAATGTCCAAGATGTGCTTAGACAATTCTGTAGGAGGTTCATTGCACAAAAAGAAGACACCAGAGGAGACTATTGAGCTGATTGAATTGGTTGCAAGCAACCAATATTTATACTCATCTAACAGGAATCCTGTGAACTCTGAGGCTCCTCAGAAGAAGGGTGTCATAGAAGTAGACGCTTTTAATGCTATTTTGCTCAGAACAAGCTTATGTCTCAGCAAATAAACCTACTTACTCAACACATGGGTGGCATGCTGATGCAAGTGCATATTTGCTTTATTAGTTAGTTAGTTTAGTTAGTTTTAGCTTAAATTCACTCATTTTCTCTAAATAAACAAGTCCTTTTATGAGTTTTGTTTCCATGCATGATGATATCAAGGAACATGTTAATTCTAGCCAAATTCATGCAAATGATTTAAGGAATGCATATATGAATGAGTATGAATGAATCTCATGAAATTTATTGCTTGAATTGGTAAGACTTTGAAGCTATTTCCCTTGTTGATGATAGGTGATGAAACAAGGAAGCATGGAAGCAAGAATGATGCAAGCTGGGCAAGAAGTTGGCGTTGCCAACTTGGGATCCACGTTGCCAACGCCACAACACAAGGCAAGCTTGGCCCTGGAGGCAACCAAGGAGCAAAGTTGGCGTTGCCAACTCTAGAACCAAGTTGCCAACGCCACA
>NC_029774.3:78505938-78506923 GCF_000817695.3 Arachis duranensis | reverse complement strand
CCAATCCTCGTGGGATCGACCTCACTCTTTGTGAGTTTTATTACTTGATACGACCCGGTATACTTGCCGGTTGTACGTGAAATTCTCATTTTTACGTATCAAGTTTTTGGCGCCGTTGCCGGGGACTGGAAAGATTGACAATGATTAAGTGAAAGGTGGTTTAGATTAAGCATTTTCTTTATGTTTTTGTTAAGCCCACTAACTGTTTGATACTTTGTTTCACTAACCCCAATTTCGCTTTAAGTTCTAGAATATTGCACTTGTGATTTTGGTTTTGTTTGTGTATGTCAGGAGCTAATAGACATAATATTGAGGACGAGAGAACCCGCCGAAGGATAAGGAGAGCAGAAAGAGGAAAGTTTATAGTTGGTGAAGAAGGGTCAGAGGAATCAGAGGGAGAAGATCAAGTCATGGATGATGAGATGCAAAACCCTCCTGGAGGGGTCAACAATAATGGTGGACAAGCTAGAAGGGTGTTATCATCATTTACTATCCCTGATCCAAGACATTGTGGAAGCAGTATTGCTACACCAAATGTTCAGGCCAATAACTTTGAGTTAAAACCTCAGCTCATCACTTTGGTACAGAACAATTGCTCTTATGGAGGGGGACCTCTTGAAGACCCAAATCAACATCTCTCTATTTTTCTGAGGATATGCAACACAGTGAAGACAAATGGAGTGCATCCAGATGTCTACAAGTTGTTGCTATTTCCATTCTCTTTGAGGGATAAAGCCACTCAATGGCTAGAATCATTCCCCAAGGAAAGCCTCAATGATTGGAATGAAGTGATGGGCAAATTTCTAGCAAAGTTCTACCCACCTCAAAAGATCATCAAGTTGAAGACAGAGGTCCAGACTTTCAGGCAAATGGAAGGGGAGTCATTGTATGAAGCCTGGGAAAGATATAAAGCACTAATGAGAAGATGTCCCCCTGACATGTTTAGTGATTGGGTCAAGCTCCAAAACTTCTATGAAGGCTTAAG
>NC_029774.3:78504135-78505657 GCF_000817695.3 Arachis duranensis | reverse complement strand
ATATCAACCACCCCATCATAACTCACAAACTCACCAAAATAACTTCCCTGCACCAACATCTAACACACAGAATTACCACACTAATCCACCCAACAACTTCCAACAACAATCCCCCCCCATCATACCCCCAATTGACCATCATGAAACAAGAATCTCAAGTCTTGAAGCAACCTTGCAAGCACTTGCTCAAACCACTCAAGCCTTAGCTAAGGGACACAAGGAACATGAGGTCATCATGAAGAACATTGAGAGACAAGTGGGACAATTAGCCAAACAAGCTGAGCGACCAACCAATGTCCTCCCAAGTGACACAATACCCAACCCAAGAGAAGAATGTAAGGCTCTGCAGTTAAGGAGTGGCAAGGTAGTTGGTGAAAGTTCAAATAAAGAAGCAACAAAACCCAAAAAGCAAGACACAGTGGAGAGGCAAGATGAAGAAAAGGCTTCAACATCTAACAAAGGCAAGGAGGGTATCAAGCCACAAGGCAATCCACCAAGTCAAGGAGGGAACCGTGATGGCAAGGAGAGTATGAATCCACAACAAGAAAACAAAAATGAAGGAGTGAAAGCTTATGTACCCAAGCTTCCATACCCAACTAGGATACACAAAGGAGCAAAGGACCAACTAGGATACACAAAGGAGCAAAAGACCAACAATTCCCAAGGTTCTTAGAGATCTTCAAGAAACTTGAAATCAACATCCCATTAGCAGAAGCTCTGGAACAGATGCCATTATATGCAAAGTTTCTTAAGGAATTGATCACCAAGAAGAGAAGTTGGCAAGAAAAGGAAACGGTGATTCTCAATCAAGAGTGTAGTGCCATCATTCAACAAGGGTTACCTCCAAAACTCAAAGACCCTGGCAGCTTCCTCATACCTTGCACGATTGGGAGCATGGCCATTGACAAATCACTTTGTGACTTGGGAGCAAGCATTAACCTAATGCCCCTTACCATGATGAAGAAAATGATGATTGAAGAGCTCAAACCCACAAGGATGTCACTTCAACTTGCTGACAGATCCATCAAGGTACCAAATGGAGTAGTTGAGAACCTCTTGGTGAAGGTGGGAAACTTCATATTCCCAGCCGACTTTGTGGTCCTAGATATGGATGAAGAGGGGAACAATTCAGTCATTCTTGGTAGACCCTTTTTGGCTACAGCTAGAACAATCATTGATGTGGAAAAAGGAGAGATGATTTTCAGAGTGCATGATGAGCAAATGACCATAAATGTCTTCAAAGCAATGCAACACCCTGTTGAGAAAGAAAATTGCATGAGGATTGATGTAGTAGATTCTTTGGTTGAAGAAGTGCTTGACACAAACCATCAAATAAAACAAGAGGAGGTCCATAACATCAAGGAACAAGAGGAGAACAAATTGGAAGCATCAAAGGAACCAAGTGAAGCTACCAAAGAAGAGGCACCACAACAAGAGTTGAAACCACTACCCCCTCATCTCAAATATGCATTTCTTGGTGAGAAGGATAGCTTCCCAGTGATCATCAATTCCACATTGAATG
>NC_029774.3:78502871-78504000 GCF_000817695.3 Arachis duranensis | reverse complement strand
CCTGCTGTATGCATGCACAAGATACTCTTAGAGGAGGGTTCCAAACCGGTGGTACAACCTCAAAGAAGATTGAATCCCACAATGAAGGAGGTTGTTCAAAAGGAAGTTTTGAAGTTGTGCAAGGCTGGGATTATCTACCCTATATCTGACAGCCCATGGGTCAGTCCAGTGCAAGTGGTTCCCAAGAAAGGGGGGATGACTGTCATTGTTAATGAGAAGAATGAGCTTATTCCAACACGAACAGTGACAGGATGGAGGATGTGCATTGACTATAGGAGGCTGAATGATGCCACACGGAAGGATCACTTCCCCCTACCTTTCATTGATCAGATGCTTGAAAGGTTGGCTGGCCATGCCTACTATTGTTTTCTTGATGGATATTCTGGGTATAATCAGATTGTGGTTGACCCCATGGATCAAGAGAAGACTTCCTTTACTTGCCCCTTTGGAGTCTTTGCATATAGGAGAATGCTATTTGGACTATGTAATGCCCCAGCTACCTTTCAAAGGTGCATGCTATCAATCTTCTCAGACATGGTAGAAAAATTTATTGAAGTCTTTATGGATGATTTCTCTGTTTTGGTGATTCCTTCAATACTTGCTTGCATCATCTTACCTTAGTCTTGAAAAGATGCCAAGAAACAAACTTAGTTTTGAATTGGGAGAAATGCCATTTCATGGTACCCGAAGGCATTGTTCTTGGTCATAAAATTTCAAGAAAAGGTATAGAAGTTGACAAGGCAAAAGTAGAAATTATAGAAAAACTTCCTTTGCCAACTAGTGTGAAAGCCGTTAGAAGTTTCTTAGGGCATGCTGGTTTCTATAGGAGATTCATCAAAGATTTTTCCAAAATACCAAAGCCACTAAGCAATTTGTTGGTGGTGGACAATCCTTTTATCTTTGATGATGAATGCAAACATGCTTTTGAAACTCTAAAGGCTAAGCTCACCACAGCACCAATCATCACACCCCCAACTTGGGGACTACCCTTTGAACTCATGTGTGATGCAAGCAACCTTGCAATCGGTGCTGTGTTGGGGCAGAGGAAGGAAAAGAAGCTTCATGTTATCTACTATGCAAGTAAGGTATTGAATGAAACTCAAAGAAACTACACCACAACAGAGAAAGA
>NC_029774.3:78501584-78501898 GCF_000817695.3 Arachis duranensis | reverse complement strand
TCTCCCTGTAGAGCTTGAACATAAGGCCTTTTGGGCCACCAAACTTCTGAATCTAGATGCTCAAGCAGCAGGAGAGAAGAGGTTACTACAACTCAATGAACTTGAAGAGTTCAGGTTGGATGCATATGACAATGCCAAGATATACAAAGAGAGAGCAAAGAGATGGCATGATAAGAGGATTTCTCAAAGAACATTTGAACCGAGCCAAAAGGTGTTGTTATTCAATTCAAGATTGAAGATCTTCCCTGGGAAGCTGAGGTCTAGATGGACTGGTCCATACACCATCACCAAAGTATCACCTCATGGCTATGTCG
>NC_029774.3:78497164-78498327 GCF_000817695.3 Arachis duranensis | reverse complement strand
ACCTTGACAATAAAGAAAATAGAGTACAAAGAATGAAAGGCTAGGCATCAATGACAAAATTTGGATATGTGTCTGTGGTGATTGATGTTAAGAGATATACTTGGGCTAGTAAATCCGAGGGGTGCTTCATCACCCGGTAACTTGAGTTAACTAACTCGGGATTATCGATTGGAAACCCACAATCAAGAGTAGCTCTATAACAGAACATTTAGCAACCCAAAGAGGTGCTGGACACCACTATCCAAACAAAATTTCAATGTTATATGCCTGTGATTGAATGTGTTAAGGAGAGAGGTTTGAGTTAGTAAATCTTTAAGAGTGCCTCAACACTTAACAACTTGAACCAACTGGTTTGGGATTGTTGATTGAAAGCTTATGCTAAAGAGCCGCCTTAAGACAAGATTTCGAGCTTAATTGAAGAAAAAAAGAAGGAAAAAGAAATAAGCAGAAAAAAATTTGGTTCAAGGATCATGTGCTAAGGTATGAAAGAAGTCTAGTGAAGTTAACCAATTTAGTAGTGAAGCAAGCATTTTAATTGAAAAAGTTGAATAGTTGTGTTCAATTACAATAAATTAATGACCACACAAATGAGGATGACATGCTCAATAAGAAATTACTCTCTGGAAGAACATTCAAGTCTTACATCTTAAATTCTTGTGACAAAGTCCTTTATATTTTGCTTGAGGACAAGCAATACTTTAAGTTTGGTGTTGTGATGCAAATGCATACTTGCATTATTAGTTAGTTAGTTTAGTTAGTTTTAGCTTAAATTCACTCATTTTCTCTAAATAAACAAGTCCTTTTATGAGTTTTGTTTCCATGCATGATGATATCAAGGAACATGTTAATTCTAGCCAAATTCATGCAAATGATTTAAGGAATGCATATATGAATGAGTATGAATGAATCTCATGAAATTTATTGCATGAATTGGTAAGACTTTGAAGCTATTTCCCTTGTTGATGATAGGTGATGAAACAAGGAAGCATGGAAGCAAGAATGATGCAAGCGGGGCAAGAAGTTGGCGTTGCCAACTTGGAATCCACGTTGCCAACTTGGGATTGGAGTTGCCAACTCCACAACACAAGGCAAGCTTAGCCCTGGAGGCAACCAAGGAGCAAAGTTGGCGTTGCCAACTCTAGAACCAAGTTGCCAACGCCACA
>NC_029774.3:78481650-78494833 GCF_000817695.3 Arachis duranensis | reverse complement strand
TGAGGGATGGAGCAAAGCTATGGCTAGATTCCCAACTCAAGGAGAGTTTGGACACTTGGAACAAGGTGGTTACTGAGTTTCTCACTAAAATTTTCCCACTAAAGAAACTGACTAAGCTTAGGGTGGAGGTTTAGACCTTCGCCAGAAGGATGGTGAGACTCTGTATGAAGCTTGGGAGAGATACAAGCTACTGATTAGGCAATGCCCTCTAGACATGTTCTCCAAATGGACTCAACTGGATATCTTTTATGAAGGCTTCTGTGAAATATCCAAGATGTGCTTAGACAATTCTGTAGGAGGTTCATTGCACAAGAAGAAGACACCGGAGGAGACTATTGAGCTGATTGAATTGGTTGCAAGCAACCAATATTTATACTCATCTAACAGGACCTCTGTGAATTTTGAAACCCCTCAGAAGAGAGGCGTGTTGGAAGTAGATGTTGTTAATGCTCTTCTTGCTCAGAACAAGCTGATGTCTCAGCAAATAAATCCACTTACTCAACAGATGGGTGGCATGCAAGTCTCAGCTATCAACACCTAAAATCCACCACAGGAAGTCTCCTATGACATTGTAGGTAATTTTATGCAAAATGATAATTATGATTTTGCTCAACCTTCTTTTGAACAGGTAAATTACATGGGGAGTGGTCCTAGGAATCCCAACAATGACCCATATTCTAAGACATACAACCAGGGATGGAGAAATCACCCAAATTTTGGATGGAGGGATCAACCTTAGAAACCTCAGAACTTTAACAATAATTCTCAAGGTGGTTTCCAACAGAACAATGATTTGGAAGCAATATTAACAGGTTTTAGACAGGAAACCAGAGCATCCATCAAGAACCTGGAGATTCAAATGGGTCAAATAGCCACCAGAGTTAATGAAATTGATCAGAGGACCACTAATAGCCTTCCTGGTAACACAATTCCAAATCCAAGAGAGGAATGTAAGGCTATCACCTTGATAAGTGGACAGGTGGCAAGTACGGAAGCACAAGTTATGCAGGAAACCCAAGTCTCCATTAGAAATTTAGAGGTGCTAGTGGGCCAACTGAGCAAGCAATTACTTGAGAAGTTTGCAAGTACATTTCAAGGTGATACAGTGGTGAACCCAGGAGAAGATTGCAAGGTTATTCAATTGAGAAGTGGCAAAGTAGCTGGCTCTGAGACCAAGGCCAATGAAGAGCTAGTTGAAAAGGAAGCTCCAGAGGAGAAGAAGGGAGAATTGGAGCACGCCCCTCCAAAGCATGCAGACAATTCATTCCCAGACTCTCTTGACACTCATCCTACATTGCCAAAGGCTATTGAGTACAAGCCTAGGATGCCATATCCTCAGAGATTACAAAAGGAGACCAAGGACAAGCAGTTCTCAAAGTTCTTGGAAACCTTCAGAAAGTTACAAATCAATATTCCTTTTGCTGAGGTTTTGGAGCAAATGCCTATCTATGTCAAGTTCATAAAGGAGTTATTGTCAAAGAAAAAGCGTTTAAAGAGAGATGAGACAGTAGTCCTGACTAAGAAATATAGTGTTGTAATTCAGAATCACTTGCCAAGGAAGATGGCAGATCCAGGGAGCTTTCAAATTCCATGCACCATTGGGAGGACAACCTTTGAGAAAGCCCTATGTGATATGGGGGCAAGCATAAATCTAATGCCCTTATCTGTAATGAAGAAGCTACAAATCCAAGAGGCACAACCCACAAAGATAGCATTACAAATGGCAGACAAATCTATGAAGCCTACATACGGATTAGTGGAGAATATCCTGGTCAAAGTGGGTAAGTTCTTTCTCCCAGCAGACTTTGTGATTCTTGACACGAGAGAAGATGAGAATGCCTCTATAATTCTAGGAAGACCATTCCTAGCCATAGGAAGAGCTCTGATTGATGTAGAAGTGGGTGAATTAGTACTTAGAGTGCATAATGACTAACTGGTCTTTCATGTCTTGAAAGATATACATCCAACAGGTGAAGAAGAGAGGTGCATGCAGGCTGAGCATATTGATCCAAATCTTCAAAAACCCCCTGATGATACACAGTAGAATCTGTAGCTCAAACCTCCCTTGGCAACAATCAATAAAATTCCTCCTGACATCAAACCTAAGTTTGGTGTTGGGAATGTATCGTCTACCAAGGAAGAGGTTCCCAAGAAGAAGAAAGTACCCAGAGGATGGAGAAACAAAAAGATTCACACTGAAGGTTTCTCTCTAGGAATGAAGGTGGTGTTGACCAGCAATCCAGCATGGGTTTATACAGTAATCAGAATCCTCTCTCTGGAGCATATTGAGCTACGTTATGGAGACACAGGAAAGAAGTTCAAAGTAAGGGGTGAAGAGCTGAGCCCCTATGATCCTCCTCCTTAGAGGAGCTGACCGTCAAGCTAATGACGATAAAGAAGCGTTTGTCGGGAGGCAACCCGATAATTTCGTATCCTTAGCTATTTTTATTTTTCGTAGTAGTAGTTCTCTTATTTATTTTTTATTTGAGTTCTTACTAATTTTCTGATCATGCAGCTATGTTACTCCAGGAACCGAACACCTCAAGCTAAAAAAAATAAAAATAAAAAAAAAGAAGAAGCACACAACGCGCAAGCAACGCTGACGCGAACGCGTCAATCATGTGTGTGTGAAAAATAAAATTTGACAGAGAGTTGCGCAGGAGTGGCGTTGGACCCATGCTTGGCGCACAAACATGACCGCATGTACGCGTCGTTTGTACTTATCGCCATCCACGCGTGCGCATCATTGACGCGTACGCGTGACCTGCAAAATCATCGCAAAGGAGTGTTTGGGCAGAGAGTTGTGCTGCCTTGGGGCAGGAAGCATGCTAGAGGCACATATTTATTCACGCGTACGCGTCCATGACGCGTGTGCGTCATTTGCAAAAATGGTTTTCCACGCGTGCGCGTGCATGACGCGCACGCGTCGCATGAAATATTGGCACCCAAGCCATGCAAACAGAAAGTCACGCGGGCGCATGGCTGGCTTCACGCGAATCGCACAAAATTCAGGGCACACGATCGCGTGCCTGACACTAACGCGTCATTACAAAAAATGCGCGACCCACACGTACGCGTCGCTTACGCCGCCCAGTTTTCTTTCTCTCTCTCTCCCAATCCTAATTCTCTCTTATTCTTTTATCCTTTTATTTTTTCCTCCTCATAATATTCGTCTCTTCTATTTTCAGTACTTCTTTGCTTGAGGACAAGCAAACCTTTAAGTTTGGTGTTGTTGGATGCTGCGCTTATTGGTTTTTTGGCACAAAAGGGAGGCAAATCATCTTCATTGAGGAGCATAACTTGAAGATAAAGTGACCGCTAAGATAACTAAGGTGGTTGAGTTCCTTTCATTTTTTATTCCTCCCCTATTTTTCTATGTTATGTTCTGGCTTTCTGCTATTTTGCTTTGTTTGTTGCATGATCCTTTATTAGTTAGAATCCTAGGACTAGTTTACTTTTCTCTTAAAATGCTTTAATTCTGAAAGATGTCTCATGTATTGCCCACTGAGCTTGAAATTAAAAATTTTTTAAAAGTGATATATTGCATGAAAAATTGAGTTAATTCTAAGAATACTCTTATTTACTTAAAGGTGGTGGTATTTTCTGTGATTTTTGAATGCATGATATGAACAGTGCATATTTAAATTTGAATCAAAGGATGTTGATGTATAAGGAACAGGAATTTAGAGAATTATTATGACTTCTCTAAAATAAACAAAAATTTAATCCTTGAAGCAAAAGAAACAGCAAAAAAATAAAAATAAAAAAATAAAAATAAATATATATTTTAAATAAATAAATAATAAAAGCAAGGTCTAAGGCTCTGAGCATCAATGACTATGGAGGTCAGACATGATTAAAAGCTCAAAGAGTTGTTTTCCTAGTCATATGCTTGTGGTGTGATTGTGTCAAGTAATCCTTGAGACAGAACACTTAGAGTCGAGACCAAGTGCGTTTAACAGAGTATGCCAAAGGCTTTGAGCACCACTGTCTGGGAATAACTGAAAGAAAAATTAGAACTCAAAGAGAGTTCCCCAGTTAAGTGCTTGTGGTGTTTCTGTGTCAAGTAACTCTTGAGATAAAACATTTAAAGTCACGGCTAGGCTCAAGGTGCAAAGCACCAAAGAAAAATAAATTAAAATAAATTTTGCTGTGTTCAAGGATTAAACTGAAATATAAAAGATCAGAGAATTCATAATATTATCCGGATTCAAATTCCGAATGACATTAACATCCTTCTAATTTAAAGGAGAGTGAGATGTCAAACCTATTCAGGATTGCAGTTGTAAACCCCACTATAAGAAGAGACACGAGCTTAATCGAACTCTCATTCTCATGCAAATTCACATCATAAGCTTACATTAGTTTTGGTTGCTTGAGGACAAGCAACAATTTAAGTTTGGTGTTGTGATGCGTGAGCATCTTGTCTATCTTTTCCTAGTGAATTTGCATCTAATCTGTTGAGTTTAATTAAGAATTAATTATATTTTAGCCACTATGGATGCTATTTTGAGTTTTGTGCAATACTGTTTATTTTAGGTAGCATTTGGCGGAATTTGATGGAGTTTTTGCAGCACAATAATCAAAGGAGATGGCTGCGAGGAGCGACGCGCACGCGTGCCTAACGCGTGCGCGTGATCTGGAAGTATCCATGGCGACGCGTACGCGTGACTGACGCGTACTCGTGATTTGAAGATTTGCTCAGCGACGCGTTCGCATTACCGATGCGTCCGCGTGACTTGCGAAGAAGACCAGCGACGCGTACGCGTGACTGACGCGTACGCGTGACGGGCGCGATCTGCAGAATTTACAGAAATTACTGGCGTGGATTTTGGGCCGCGTTTTGAACCAGTTTTCTGCCTAGAAAACACATATTAGAAGCTGGGGAATGGACAATTCAAGTGGTCCGCACTCATCAGCAGAAGACTTGTTAATTAATTCGAATTTAAATTCAAATCTTTTTTTTAGGAAAGGATATTATTTTTAGATACTTTGATTTTAAATTTATTAGGATGAGTTATAAATAGGAACTCTGTACATTTAGACACGGTACAGATTGTTACCAGAACCCTTATTTTTCCTCTCTGAACCATGAGCAACTAATCCTTCATTGTTAAGGTTAGGAGCTCTGTCTATTTGTATGGATTGATTCGTTTGATCTTTCTAATTTAATCCATGTTTTGATTTATATTTCAATAATTGATGACCCATGTTCTAATTGAGTTCTTGTAAAATTTGGAAAAGCTCTTTACTTGAACAAAAGCTTGAAAACATATTATATTGAATTTCTAGTTGTTTGTATTTAACGGGATACGTGACATATAATCCCCTTATTTCTGGATAATTAGGATTTTTTTGGCATATAAACTAGAAAATGATCATCACCCTCTAATTGGAATTAATTGACCAAGGAATTGGCAATTAATGAATTTTAGAGGAGACTAGGAAGGTCTAAGGAATTAGGGTCTAGTCACATATAGTTTGCCATGAAATTAAATCTTGCATGATTAAATTAATTACTAATAAAAGTTAATCCAGAAATTAGATAACTCTAAAACCTTTACTGCTTTTTCAAATATTTTATTCCCAACTCATTCTGCTTGCTTTCTGAAATTGTTAAAGTACTGTTTAATGCTCTTTGAATATCTCAAACCCATTTTCTGCTTGCCTAACTAATCCTATCAAATGCTATTGTTTGTTGATCCATCAATCCTCGTGGGATCGACCCTTACTCACGTAAGGTATTACTTGGTACGACCCGGTGCACTTGCCGGTAAGTTGTGGGTTATAAAATACCGCACCAGCCCACGCACGGCCCAGTGCGTACGCACACGTTGGAAGGCACATTCTGTTGAGGGCGCTAGCACGCCTTGTGCGAGCGAACAGAATTGTGAAATTTTGCATTTGTGCGTACGCACACCCCTATGCGTATGCACACGTTTTGAAAATCTCTTAGGCGTGCGCACGCACACCCCTGTGCATACGCACATGCTTTATTTTTCAACTAAAACTTTTTTAAACTATTTCACCTTCCAAACAAGCTTGTATACTTCTGTGACACCTAATTAAGACACTTGGGCTTATTATCGGGCATTAGAACATGGGAAAGGTCCTAGGAGATTTGATTTGGTATTAAGACACTTAGGTTTCTGGTGTACTGAAGATGGGTTTGGTGGAGTGAGAAAGAAGAATGGTATATGAATTGAGAAACTGATGAACTAATGAGTTCGGAATAGAAATGTTGAATTGATAGTGGTTGTGATGAGTCGAGGACTCGGAATGAAATGATGGATCCATGATACACTAAAAAATATTTTCTGAAAACCACTGAATTACTGTTTTATACTAAGATTGTTGAGACGCTATGCACCCGACAGGGACGGCGGTTAGATCCCGCCTATTGAGGTAGCGGCGGCGGTATAAGGGCGGTGGTTCGTCCCGCTTGCGTTGAGATGTGAGGTGCGTGGCAAGAGTATCCCGCTTGCATCCCTTCGGATCAATAGAATGTGCAGGCGCAAAATCCTGGACGGTGTTCCGAGCACCATATCTCGGGGGTTTCCAATTATGATTCTGAAGGGCGACATCTCCATGGAGATGTGTCGGGTTGGCAGTTGAACCGACAATGTGATATCACCGCCAATAGGACAGGCATTCATCATGTGCATCTTCTATTTGTTTGTATGCTTTGCCGACTTGTAATTGCTTTCCTAATTGTATAACATGCCTAGTTGCCTACTTAAATTACTTGCCATATGTGCCTATAGTTGTGTTTTACTTGCATTGATATTATATGTGTTTTCTACTAGGATTGAGGAGGTTCGGAAGGCAGTGGCGATGGGCACATGGAGGATAGGTTGGTGATGGCTGTGGTACAGTAGAGAACTGTTGTATTAGAAAATCCTTTAAGATAGACTACACCTTTTATTATGTTAAGGTTTTAAGATATTCTTTATTGTTTTAGTTATGCCTTAAGATGAATCTTATGATGGATATGAAGTTCTAGGATTGTTTCTGGCGTCCTGGGGTCTTATGTCTTACATCACTGGGTACTGTTACCATACTGAGAACTTCTGGTTCTCATACCATATTCTGTTGTTGTTTTTCATATGCAGGTTGTAACCCACCTCGGTGAGTTGTCTTGATAGTGATAGAACGGAGGATCCAGTATATATTTTGAAGTCTTTTGATTATTTTGTTTATATCTCTCACTTTTGTGTTTTACTTTTGTCTAGAGGCTTACTTTGGGAGAAAAACTTGTATAAGCTATTTTAACTGTCAGATTTCTGTATGGTCTGTATATAGCTAGCCGGCTTAAACTCCGCGAGCTATGTCTAGACCTTTATACAATTATACTCTGATATTTTGGTATATTATATCTATTTCTTGTGTGGTAAGTCAGTAGCTTCATGTGTATGTTCTGCGCTTTTCAAATCCTGTTTTTGACCTATATCCTTCATCGGGCTTCTAAAATATATTATTTCTTCTATATATTATATGTATGAGCTTAAAACTGTCATAACCTTTGATTAACCTTTACTTTAGGACGCGAGGTAAGGCTTAAGGTAATTAGGGTGTTACAACTGGTGTTTTGTATTTTCATTAATTGATGATTATTGATTAAGTGATGTATTGCTATTTTCTTTTTTTACTTTGTGCTTGAGTTACTTGGATGCTCTATCAGTGTTTAGTGCTTGTTCTTGGTTAATTGACTTTGCTCACTACTCTGACTTGTTCTGGCCCGTTCTTGATTGTTTAACTCTGTTACTCGCTTATTGATTGATGATAAATTGATACTGATAAACTGTTACTAGCTTGTTCTTGCTAGTTCTTGGTTTTTTTCTGTTATTAAATTTTGTTAAAGTTTCGTGATTTTTGTGCTCATTACCTCATTTAGTGCTTTTTTTTGTTTATCATTGTGCTGAGCTTGTTAAAATTGGGTTGAAAACTTTGTTAATCTTTGTTAAATCATGTTAATTTTTTGTGTTAACCTTGTGAAAACTATGTCAAAAACTTGATGGTGTATGTTTTGGAGTTTGATGTATAATAGGTTGTTACAAACCTTTACTATTAGCGTGATTTTTAATTTCTAGTTTTGTTCCTCTCTTAATTATCTTATAATATTAGAGTTTTGTGATTGTGAGTAGTCTGTGATACCGGTAATGAAAGTTACTTAGAGAAATTTCAAGCTTTGAGGTTTTCTTCCAACCATGATGCTGACAACTGGGATAACTTAACAATTGGACTATTCATTTTAGAGAGAAAAAAACATCTACATAATTTTTATATTTTATTGATGAGCATTTGAGCTGTTTATATTTGATACTTGTAAAACAGATGGAATGCTTTTTTTATGAATACCACAAGTAAGTTTAATGTTCTTCTCACGGTTAGTTTTGCTTTGATTTCACTAAATACATCATACACCTCAAACTTTAATATGTTTTGAGCCATAGTATTAATATGTTTTGAGTTATCTACTTGAAACTTTATTAGGAATCAACTCAAAAGTGAGAGTAGAGTAGCTTGCATCATTCAAAAGCATTAACATAATGAACTGGTGATGGAGGCCGTCATAATAATAAATAATATGCCAATAGACAACACTGAATTCTTGATAAACCCATATTTTGTGATATATTTTGTGCTTAGTTTGAGTGATTTATTCAATCCTTCACCCACTTATTCATATTAATTGCATGGTTTTACTTTTCCTTCTTTATTATGTGATGTATGTGAAAAACATGTTTCGTATGCTTTAAAATTAATTATTTTAATTACCCTTTATTATCATTCAATGCCATGATGAGTGTGTTGAGTAGTTTCATATCTTCTAAGGCAGGAATGACTCAAAGGATGGAAAGGAAACATACAAAAATGGAAGGAAAGCACAAAACGGAGTTTCTGAAGAAACTGGCAGCGACGCGACCGTATGGACGACGCGGCCGCATGCCAAGCGCGAAGAAGCAGCGACGCAGCCGCATGACTGACGCGACCGCACACCTAAAGAAGAACACCTATGACGCGGCCGCATGACTGACGCGACCGCGTGACCCACGCGAACACGTGACAGAGGCCACGCACCAGAAATTGCAGAAAAAGCTCATAGTAAATTCTGAAGCCCTTTTTGGCCCAAATCCAAGTCCAGAAGGCATAAACCCAAGGTTATGAAGTGGGGAAATGCATCCATTCAGGAGGAGTCTCCGGAACTTTAGTCACTTTCGATGATTTAGGTTTAGTTGGAGAGAGGTTCTCTCCTCTCTCTTTAGGATTAGGATTTAGATTTAGGATTTTATTTGCTTTGAGGATTATCTTTTTATCAGGTTCAATATTCCTTTTTCATTACTTGCTTTTCAATTTAGTTTATGAATTCTTCTATGTTACAGATTACTCTTTCGAATCAATGTTATTTGAGGTATTTCAGTTAATATTGCTTTCTTTTATTTATGTTATTGATTATTCCCAATCTGAAGACATTTTTATTCCAGTAGATTTAATTCCTTTTCCTTTTGGTCTTGGTTAAGAAATCAGTAACTCAGGAGTTATCTTAGCTCGACATAATTAATAACTGTTATCTTTGCTAATTGAACTGAACTTCAATAATCCCAACCTTTTCTTAGGAAATAAATAGGATTCGAAGGTCAAACTAATTAGTCCCTTGACTTTCCTTTGCTTTAGCAAAGGTTAACTAAGTGGAATTAAGATTCAACTTTCATTATTATTGATAAAAATAACTAAGTCTGGACTTCCAATTTCTCATACCTTGCCAAAGGGTTTTCTTTACAGTATTTATTTATTTTAATTGCCATTTAAATTATTTGCCATATTAATTCTTCATTCTCAATTCCTTGAGAAGACGACCCGAGGTTTGAATACTCGGTTATCAATTTTAAAGGGGTTTGTTACTTGTGACAACCAAAACTTTTGTACGAAGGGATTTCTGTTGGTTTAGAAACTATATCTACAACGCGACTATTTTTATAAAATTCTTTACTAGCAAAAATCCTAACGTCAAAATGGCGCCGTTGCCAGGGACTTGCAAACGTGTGCCTTATTATTGGTTATTTTAATATTTTTCAAATATATATATGTATATTTTTTCTTTTACTTGTTCATTTGTTTCTCCTTTTTCCCCCTTATTTCTGATAACTACTATGAATTATCACCCCTCTCGCTTTGAGTTTGGTTCTAACTTTGTTGAAGGAAATAGAAACCACAGAAGGAATATGCATCACGGTCAGACCAATCAAGGATGGATGGAGCCAAGAGGATCTAATCAACCCTTTAGGCAACAACACCCTCCAAGATATCATGGACAACGACCATTCTACAATGCATACCCAGCTCCAACTGATAGATTTGGTGGACCGCCTTGTAACTACCAACAAGCCCCACCCTGTGCTCAGAGACCATCCTCTCGAGATAACTTCGAACCACCATACTCACAAACTTCTTTTCACCATTCACCGCCATATGATCCTTATCCACCTCAACACCAATCCAATTACTCCCAAGAACCTCCACTCCCTTATACACCATGTTCACATTTATCGAGCCAAGAATCACAGGTTTGCTTCAAAGAATCAGTAAACCAGTTCAGTGCAACCCTTCATCAACTAGAGCAAGTAATAAATCAATTATCTTCCAGACGTTCAGACACTCAACAAACTCCCATGGCTTCATGTGGAGAATCTAATGAAGAACGCAGCACAAAGAAGACTCTAGAAGCTCCAGTGGACAGCATAGAGCATAACTTCGTACTGGAACAAATAGAAGAAGCTTTCATGGTAGAAGAAGAAGAGTTGGTTGAAGATTTAGGAGATGCCGAATCGCCACCTGAATCCAGAGTCATGGAAGACCCCGTCAAGGATGTTACAACTGACGTTAAAGGGGATGTTGCGCAGCCCCCAATGCAGATATCTTATGAGGAACTAGACGGAATTACCCAAGCTACAAGTTTCCTTGATGATCATGATCACAAGCCAAGTTCTCTTAGTAACGAACTTGCATCCGCAAGTGAATTCTTTGAGACAGAAGAATCATCCCTAAGTGAATATGAAGATGATGCTGAGGTTGACTTTTCTCAACCTCCTAATTATGACTCAAGTGATGAGGAAGATATGGAAGACTTTGACCAGGACATGGCTGGAACGGAAAATGTTTGCATAGAAATGAATTCCTGAAGAACACAAAGGAGTAGAGCTTGCAGAACCACTAAAAACACCGATCCCAAGGCCACTACCAACCAACACAGACTTCAAGTGGGTAAAATCCTCGACTCTTATCTTTATTTTTCCACTTGAATACGGTTTACTTGAAACAGATGGCCAGCTTAGAGTTCTCTGCGGCTTTAAGAGTAAAAGGGAAATGACTCGCACTCAGAGATGGTATGCAAGATTCAATGAGGTTTCGCACTTCAATTTGAGGTGCAAGGATTGGTGTCAAGCTCAATTGAAAGGATCTCGGAAGCTGTTTGGTCACTGCAGTGAGAATTCAGACTACTCACCACCCGGCTGGAAAGATGTAGATCAAGACAAAAACGGGCGTAGAAGAAAAGTTTGGGATCCTGGAGTCTGTTTTGACGTTCAACACCCCGGGAGTCTGGAAACCTGTTTGAAACTGCTCAACGGTTTTAAGTGCCTTATTTGGGACCCCGGAAGATGTTGGAATTCCAAACATTGGTGGAGATTCCTGGATCAGTACAAGCATAAGCCACCATGACAGGAAGCTCATCAAATGTCCAACTTAAGGACTTTAACTAAAAGTGCTAGGTGGGAGACAACCCACCATGGTATGATCGTCCCTTTTCAGTTTTAATTCTAGTATGTTTTGTTTGTTTTTGAATTTTTCCTAAACCTGGAATCATGTATAGCATTCGTATTAAGCAATTTACAATAACCGTTTTGCATTCTGCATACTGCATAATAAAAAAAATTTTACGCACACGATGCGGCAGCGTCGCTGACGCGTCCGCGTCACCAGTGCGTTATGAAGAAAAGAAAGTTGAATAGAGAGACACGCTGGAGCATGGCTGGAGGCGTGCTAGTGGCCCAAATCGTCCCACGTGACCGCGTTGCTGACGCGTCCGCGTCACATGGGAATAATGACTTCCCACGCGACCGCGTGCCCCACGCGGCCGCGTGCCCTGATTTTCGACGTAAAAACGGTGCACAACGAATTATTGTGCGAGAGTGGTGCTGGATTGGTGCTGAACGCATAATTCTAACCACGCGGACAGATGGCTCACGCGTCCGCGTCATTCCCTTCTAAAGTCCAATCACGCGATCGCATGCCCCACGCGATCGCGTCACCCCAAATTTGGCAAATAAAATAATTCGAACAGAGAGTTGTGCAGGCGCGAGGCTGCACTCGCGCCAGAAGCATAACATGTGTCACGCGACCGCGTGACCGACGCGACCCCGTCGATTAACTTAAAGCGCAAGTCACGCGACCGCGTGCCCCACGCGTTCGCGTCGCCTGCGCCGCATAGCTTATCCAAATAAAGCAAGATATCTCATCTTTTCTTCCCCAAATCTAATCTTTTCTTTCCCTTCTTATTTCTTTCTTCCTTCTTTTCTTTTTCTTTCTTTTTTTTTTAATTGGTGTTGGAAATCTATTTGGGTCATTATTTTGCTTGTGGATTGTTAAGAAATTATTTGACAATTATATATATCATTTTTTTAAATGGTGCTTGCATGTTCAATTTAATACTTTTCATACCTTATTTAATATGCATGCTTTATGTTTGTGAAAAAGCCCGGATGGCATTGATGAGCGGATAATTTGTATGCTTTTTGGCATTGTTTTTAGTATGTTTTTAGTATGATCTAGTTAGTTTTTAGTATATTTTTATTAGTTTTTAGTTAAAATTCACTTTCCTGGACTTTACTATGAGTTTGTGTGTTTTTCTGTGATTTCAGGTATTTTCTGGCTGAAATTGAGGGACCTGAGCAAAAATCTGATTCAGAGACCAAAAAGGACTGCAGATGCTGTTGGATTCTGACCTCCCTGCACTCAAAGTGGATTTTCTGGAGCTACAGAAGCCCAATTGGCGCGCTCTCAACGGCGTTGGAAAGTAGACATCCTGGGCTTTCCAGCAATATATGATAGTCCATACTTTGCCCAAGATTTGATGGCCCAAACCGGCGTTCAAAGTCACCCTCAGAATTCCCAGCGTTAAACGCCG
>NC_029774.3:78481160-78481251 GCF_000817695.3 Arachis duranensis | reverse complement strand
CTCTACAAGAAATCAAGGCTCTAGTGAATATCTCTTGGATTCTTTAACCGGAATCTTCGTGGTATAGGCGAGAACTGATGGCGGCATTCAA
>NC_029774.3:78474479-78480991 GCF_000817695.3 Arachis duranensis | reverse complement strand
CTGACAACGGTGAAACCCTTGCTTAAGCTTGCCATGGAAAGGAGTAAGAAGGATTGGATGAAGACAGTAGGAAAGCAGAGAGACGGAAGGGAAGGCATCTTCATGCGCTTATCTGAAGTTCCTACCAATGAATTATCATAAGTATCTCTATCTTTACTTTTGTGTTATTTTCGTTCATCACCATTACTATTTGAGTTTGCCTGACTAAGATTTACAAGATGACCATAGCTTGCTTCAATACTAACAATCTCCGTGGGATCGACCCTTACTCGCGTAAGGTTTATTACTTGGACGACCCAGTGCACTTGCTGGTTAGTTGTGCGAAGTTGTGTAATGCCATGGTATTGAGCTACCAAGTTTTTGGGGTTCATGACCGGGGATTATGAGAGTTGTGAAAAAGTATTGTTCACAATTTCGCGCACCAGGCATCATGCACTTTTCTACATTATTCTATTCTACTATTCAATGCTTGCTTTTCACAAATTTTCTTTACTATTTTATTAATTAAATATAATTGTCAATACAAACGTTATTGTTAGTTTCTCATAACTAACAATACATTAAAGCTTTTGATGCTTGATATATGCTACTCATTGCATCCAATACTCCCCATGCCTTGCTATATTTCCATTGATGAACTGATCACATGGAATCGCGACCATGTCTTTCATTCACTATTTCTTACTTGGCATCATTATCACTTGTACCGCCCTCCTCTTTGCTACATCCCTTTGACTTCATGTCCCTTTCTCTTCTCCCTTTTTCAGGCTGGCCACCAGAACGGGTAAAGAGAAAGCTTCTACAATGAGCAACAGCTGAGGAACCACAACACCCACCCACCTGTACATCTCAGAATGCACCGAGGACGGTGCAATCTTTAAGTGTGGGGAGGTAGATACCAATCTCCACGGGTTAGTTAGTCTCTTCTCAACACCAATTTTTGTTTTTCATTGTTGCATTTGCATGTTTGATTGCATGTTTATTTTTTTTTGTGCATATTTTACCACTTGGTTAAAGTAATATTTTCTTTCTCAAGAAATTTTTATAGTATTTCACTAATTTGAATAAAACTTTTTGAAAAATTTGTTTGAAGAAATATTATTTTGGAACATAGTTTAGAGCTCGAACACACAAAACCAGTGAGATTTTGAGCCTATTTGATTGGTTGCATTTTATCAACCATTATTTTATTTTTTGTGTGTGTTTCTCTCTCTAAAATTATGATCTTTATCTTGCTTAATTCTATATTTCCATTGTTTGATGTATGCATGCACTGATATCATTGAGGCCTTGTTTCACTGAGCTTACATACCCATATGGCCTTACCTTTTATTATCCTTTGCAAACCTATGTTGAGCCTATTTTACCCCTTGTTCTTTACTTTAGCTCATTACTAACTCTAAGCAGAAAAACAATAATGTCCTTAATTTGAATCCTTAGTTAGCTTAGACTAGTAAAAAGTGCTCATGATTTAAGTGTGGGGAAGTTGGGGTTGAAAATATTTGGTTTGAATAATTGGGTGTTGTATATTTTAATGAAATTGTGCAAAATAATGGTTGAGCACATATTATTGCATTCAATACTTTAATCATATGCATTGAGAAAAATAAAAAGAAAAAAAAGTGAAAAAGAAAAAGAAAAAAGCAATTAATAAAAGGGGACAAAATGCCCCAAAGTAAGTGTTGGTATCAATGCATATGAGCTGTACTCAAAACTTGGAATGCATAAATATGTAGTAAACACAATTAATGGGAAGTTAGATTTTGTATTTTAATTAAATGGATTGTCTTAAGTTAGGTGGAAAGTTTACGTTAATTAAGGATTCAGATTTTAGTCCACTTGGCCAAATACAATCCTACCTTGACCCTAACCCCATTACAACCCTTAAAAGACATCTTGATTTGTGTATTGGTGCATTAAATTTTTGTTGATTGTTAGATGAAGAGCAAGCCTTAGAAAGCAAAATTAGTAGAGAATTGAGTGAATCGAACCTTAAACACCTGAGCGATTAGAATGTATACACTTCTGGTGAGGGTTCGATGCCCAATTCTTTGTTCCCGGCTTCCATGAGCTATCTTCTTCTTGCAAGTTATTTATATTATATTTTGTGATTTGAATTAGTGAAATCCAGTTCATATTTATTCTTGAAAGATTTATTTACTTTTTCACCAAGTAGGTAGAATCATTTTAGCATGTAGTTGCATTCACATTCATAGGTTGCATTGCATAAGTCTTGGCTTTCCCTACTCATTTATTTGGTCTCCTTGAGTTTAGCATGAGGACATGCTATTATTTAAGTGTGGGGAGGTTGATAAACCCATATTTTTTGATATATTTTGTGCTTAGTTTGAGTGATTTATTCAATCCTTCACCCACTTATTCATATTAATTGCATGGTTTTACTTTTCCTTCCTTATTATGTGATGTATGTGAAAAACATGTTTCCTATGCTTTAAAATTAATTATTTTAATTACCCCTTATTATCATTCGATGCCATGATTAGTATGTTGAGTAGTTTCAGATCTTCTAAGGAAGGAATGACTCAAAGGATGGAAAGGAAACATACAAAAATGGAAGGAAAGCACAAAACGGAATTTCAGAAGAAATTGGCAGCAACGCGACCACATGGACAATGCGGCCGCATGCCAAGCGCGAAGAAGCAGCGACGCGGCCGCATGACTAATGCGACCGCACACCTAAAGAAGAACACCTATGACGCGGCCGCATGACTGACGCGACCGCGTGACAAGGAAAACTCCAATTGACGCGACCGAATGACCCACGCGGACGCGTGACAGAGGCCACGCACCAGAAATTGCAGAAAAAGCTCATAGTGAATTCTGAACCCCTTTTTGGCCCAAATCCAAGTTCAGAAGGCATAGACCAGAGGTTATGAAGTGGGGGAATGCATCCATTCAGGAGGAGTCTTCGGAACTTTAGTCACTTTCGATGATTTAGGTTTAGTTGGAGAGAGGTTCTCTCCTCTCTCTTTAGGATTAGGATTTAGATTTAGGATTTTATTTGCTTTGAGGATTATCTTTTTATCAGGTTCAATATTCCTTTTTCATTACTTGTTTTTCAATTTAGTTTATGAATTCTTCTATGTTACAGATTACTCTTTCGAATCAATTTTATTTGAGGTATTTCAGTTAATATTGCTTTCTTTTATTTATGTTATTGATTATTCCCAATATGAAGACATTTTTATTCCAGTAGATTTAATTCAT
This sequence comes from Arachis duranensis, assembly GCF_000817695.3. Classification (NCBI taxonomy): domain Eukaryota; kingdom Viridiplantae; phylum Streptophyta; class Magnoliopsida; order Fabales; family Fabaceae; genus Arachis; species Arachis duranensis. The sequence continues at coordinate 78,477,763 of NC_029774.3, read as the reverse complement.
TTTCTTTTTGCTCTTGGTTAAGAAATCAGTAACTCAGGAATTATCTTAGCTCGACATAATTGGTAACTGTTATCTTTGCTAATTGAACTGAACTTCAATAATCCCAACCTTTTCTTAGGAAATAAATAGGATTCGAAGGTCAAACTAATTAGTCCCTTGACTTTCCTTTGCTTTAGCAAAGGTTAACTAAGTGGAATTAAGATTCAACTTTCATTATTATTGATAAGAATAACTAAGTCTGGACTTCCAATTTCTCATACCTTGCCAAAGGGTTTGCTTTACAGTATTTATTTATTTTAATTGCCATTTAAATTATTTGCCATATTAATTCTTCATTCTCAACCCCCAATTTACAATCTCCATAACCAATAATAAGAACATACCTCCCTGCAATTTCTTGAAAAGACGACCCGAGGTTTAAATACTCGGTTATCAATTTTAAAGGGGTTTGTTACTTGTGACAACCAAAACTTTTGTACGAAGGGATTTCTGTTGGTTTAGAAACTATATCTACAACGCGACTATTTTTATAAAATTCTTTACTAGCAAAAATCCTAACGTCAATGCTTCAAGAAGTATTATGATAAAACTAAAGTTTCTTAACAAGTCTCTTGAATTTTATGTTTTAGAAGCCAAAGAATTGATCCTATTTTAAGTATTTTTCTAAAGATGGTTTATACGACTCAATTTATGATTTTTCATTATCATCTGAAAACACATTTGATTGGATGCTTGGAAAACATTTAATACTATCAATGTATTAACTATTAAACAAACATGTTCTGTAATTTTATGTTATAGCAATAAACATGTTCTATAATTTTTATTATGTTGATGATTTATTGATTGTTTTTTATTGTGTTGATGAGAGTTGTTCTATAATTTATTTATGGAAATGTATTGGGTACCAAGAGTCAATCTATCAACTTTTGACAACTCAATTAATAATTTTAAATTATTTTAATAAATTTGAATTTCAAAAAATGACATTAATGAGAAATTTGAATAATAAGGATTGTGTTGAGTAACCACCCACAAGGTCAATGTGATCAGCGTCCGTCTTCCTCTTATCATCGCAACATCTTCTTTCTCACCAACAGCGCTGCTTCGCTGTCGTTGCAGCGCGCTCCCATCACAGCTGCACAACCACCATGTAGCCAGCTCCTTGGTGCGCAACCATTTTGCTCCGATAGAAGCTTTTATCGTGCAGGTTGCAGTCATCTTCCTCACCAAGTGCCGATTCGCCGCCGCTGTGGTGCGCTGTCGTTCCAGCCGCAATAACCATTGTGTCACCGGTTCATTGGTGCGCCGCCGTTTAGTGACGGTGAAACCTATTATTGCGAAAACTCGTGCGTGTTCCATCACCCAATTGCCATCGAGCCCGTATCCCTCGACGTCGTCCCGAAGTCGCGAACAAAAATCTCACATCCTCTGACGGCTTCGTCGATGGAACGTATATTTGGAGAAGAAGGAACGAATGCTTCATCCATTGATGTGGGTTATGAATGTTCTTCTAATGGAGATGTCTTTTTATACATGTGTCTTTAGGAAGTGTCTTTTTATATACGTGTCTTCTAATGGAAGTGTCTTTTGTGGATGTATTTTTTAAACAGATGTGTCTTTTGTGAATGTGTCTTGTACAAGAAGTGTCTTCTTATGCATGTGTCTTGTATAGGAGGTGTCTTGTATAGCAATGGCAGAACTCAAATACACTTCCAAAGACCAGTGGTTTCTCGTCGACGAAAGTGCGGGCGGTACTGATTATGTTGACGCTGGCGATGGAAACATGTCCAAGGATGGAGGAGGGAGGTCGGGAAGGGACAGTCGTCGGGATTGGGGGATGAGGGTGGACATAAACGGTGAAAGGTAGGGTTAATTATTCTTACTAGTGGTAATTGTGGATGAATCAAGTTTATTATGGGTGATTGGACATGTGTTTTTTTCTTTTTTAAATAAGTCCAGAAGTCCAGTTTAATAAAAATTAGCAGGAGTTGGCTGAATTTCTCTTGATTACCTAGCGGAATTATTTATTTATTATTTTATTTTAAAATGTTTTTTTTTTAATTAGACCACAGTTAAACTAGTTGAACCAATAAACCAATAAACCAATAAATAAAGTAGTTCAATAATCGATCCGATTCTTAAAAGCTTGCTAATACTAATTAATAACTTGCTCCTTTAGCCCTTTCCAACGTGCGCATATGTTTAACTGTAAGCATATTTATTTTATACTTAAATAATATTGTTCATAGCTAGCTATAATTGAAAGCTAAAATATATAATTCCGCAACAAATAGATGTGTGATGGAACATGCAAGAACAAAAGTCTTAATAATGTGCATATATGTTCAATTGATCTCAGCTAATTTTGGAACTATGTATGCTGATTTTTGGTGTCTGGTCTAGCTATATGCTGGTTATTGTGTTATAATTAACATTGCCATAAAGCATAAATTAAATTACTAGTTCATAATAATAATAATAATTCTGATAGGGGGTGGGGGGTAATAATAATTTTAATTTCTTGGAAAGGTGGTGTGATGGTGGAGGTGGGGAGTCACGTGAGGAAGAGCAGATGGCGTAATAGATGACCCTTGAAATCCGACAGTGTGTCCGTACGAGAAACAAGGGATTTGGTTGCGACAGGTGTACGGACAGAAGGCATTTGACCATACACGTGTGCGATGTCCTTTTCCCCAACTTCTCCCTGCACGCCTCCCACGCGCACTTCTCTAGCTTCTTCTTTAATTTCTTCATGGCTTCCTCATTTCCGATCCAGATTCCCGTGATTAATATTAGGAAAAGTATAAATAAATAATTTTTAATTAATTTTAAATTATTGTTATTAATAATTATTAATTTTGTTTTTTTAAAATAAAATTTAAAATATTATTAATTAATGACAATTGATTATTATAAAATATTGTTTAAAAATACTTGTTAATTTATTATTGATTAGATTCTTAGTGATTATCTAACAAGATTTTTAATATTATATTCTTTCTCTATTCCACGCTACAAAGAACAGTCGTCACGAGAACATCCAAAATAATAATCAAACTATGCAGTAGCTAGGGAGTAACTGCGCTATCACTTCTTTTAATTCTGGTTTTCGAGTTAACATAATTAAGCTACCATATATAGATTTACATGTAGCTAATTAGTATGTAGCAGTTGCATTATTGGGTACTATTTACTTGTGAATCTATACCATTACCCTTTCTTTTGCTACACTTTATTACTTGCTTTGGACCTTGGAAACCAAGATAAAAAATAACCGTAAT
>NC_029774.3:78470330-78474008 GCF_000817695.3 Arachis duranensis | reverse complement strand
AAAATATTCTTAATAAATATACTTGACTTTTTTTTATGCTTTTACACTCATAAAGTTTCATAATGAGGTTTATGTCAAAACACGAGATAAAAACATAAAGAAGCACCTTAACAGAGTTTCTGTTATTGCAGAAGCAATAGTGATGCAAAAAAAGTTTGAAAATAGAAAAGTATAGCAAGAATGGAAAAAAAGAACTGAATTGACCAAAATTGACAATGAGTAAAAAGTGCTAATTGATTACAATAAGTATTAGGCTTATATAGTGGAAGACTGTTGATAACAAAGCTAAAGGCTCTCTAATCAATTTTTAACATACTGAATAATAACTTGACAAATAATAACATACTGTTTTTTTATTAATTTTTTTATTATCAAATATTTTTATAAAATAAAACATTATTCATTAGATATTATCATCTATTCATCACAGCCTTCCTGGGTTCTCTTTTATGGTAATGACCATGCCACCAAAAGGTTTGTTAAATAGTGTTTGTTTTTAAAGATAGGACACAGAAATATGGTGTTATCTTTAAAAAATGTTTAAAAACAAAGATACGAATATTGAACATATTATTTTTAAACAGTTTTTTATAATTTTGTATCTATTTATTTATGAAACACAATAATAATCACATGATTTGGAGAAGGGATGCGAACTATTTTTATGAATTTTTTTTGTTTATAGATATTTTTTATTAATTTTACTGTTACGCCATTTTATTTTTCGTAATTTGTGTTGTTTTCGTAAACGTATTTTTTTTTCATATTCTTTCTCTATGTTCTCCTACTTTCTTTTTTTTCAGGTATTTTTTTCTTTTTATAGAATTTTTTATTGGGTTGGATAATTCATTCCTTCTTATCGTTTTTAATTACTTCAATATCATTTTAACATTGTATTATATTATTTGATTTGTAATTAAAAATAATAACAAAAATAATTAATCTTAAAATTTTTGAAAGATAAATATTATCAAAAATAAAATTGATCGTTTAAAATATTAAAAAATAATTTATAAGTTGTAATTGATTTTATATAATTTTAAAAAATTAGTTTTTTGAAAAGAAAAATCAATTTTTAGATAAAAAATTTAATTTTCTAAATAAAAATAGATTTTTATGTGCAAAAACTAATTTTTTTCATGTAAAAATGAATTCTTTTCTAAAACTGATTTTTTTATTTAAAATTAATTTAGCTTATTAACCTAAACAAAATTTTTTATTAATCAAATTCAAATTTATTTTTTTATTAATATTAACTATATGTATTCCTACATATTAATAATAAATTTAAAAATAAAATAATTATATTTATAAATTTTATTTTAATATAAATACTATTATATATTTTTTATTTTTTATTAAAATTTTTAGCCCTTTCAAACATTTTTTTTCAAGTTTTACTCCCATTCTCTATTAAATTAGTTTGTACTTGATGCAGAAAATTTGAAATCATATGACTATTTTAGTCATTTTATATAATATTTTAATTTTGTCTATATGTATCCAAATATAATACTGGACATTACAATAGTGTCTTGTATCTAAATACTATACACAAAAAATAATTTTTAATGTCTCTATTCTATTATCTCTATCTCATTGTCATGTTCTGTCTCTGAAAACAAATACTACCTTAATGACGACATATATATAAATGAAAAAATAATATTTTCCTGTCATAAGATATCTGAATAATATTTTCTTTTTTTAATAAACATGTACTTATTTTTTATAATATTAAAATTAAATAATATTTTTCACTTAAAGTGATTAAAATATCTTTCAATCATTATATATTGTGAAAACAGAGGAAACAAATTAGCTTGGATTGAGTTGTTAAGAAAGTGCTTGTTGCTGCCCACTATTGTGTTAGGATTTGGTTGAATTAGTCCCACATTGCTTAGGATAACAAATGGAGTGGGTGGCCTAGGCTATAAATATGATGCTAAGTTCTCCGTATTTTTTGCACCAGTCGAAAACACTTAAAGCTTGTATTTGACTTTTCTTTTCCTCTATACTCTTTGATTAGAGAGTGCTGTAAGGTGTAGTTAAATATTTTCTTTGAGAGAGTGTGAGTGTACTGGGATGTCGGTGTTAGAGAGAAAGAAGTCTATGAGTTGTAACAATTTTCACATAGTGATATTCTCTGGTTGTCATTTGGCAATGGCCGTGATTTTTTCTCCAGTAATTGGAGTTTCCACGTTAAATTCTTGTGTTGTGATTGTGTCTATTTTATTTCTCTGTGAAAGGTATTTTCTCAAGGGGGAATGGTGTATTATTCCCAACAATGTGGTATTAGAGTTTCGATTCAGTGGGATTTATTCTTAGTATGCTCTGTGGTTGCAGCCTAGTCTGACCTTCCATATCAGAAAAGAATTTTATCCTGTGACTTGAGGTTGATCTTTGGTTGCTGTTGTTGTTGCTGGAAGGCAGTGTGACACTGTGAGAGTGCAGTTTGGAAAGGTTCTGTCTAAGAAAATAGTTGGTATTTAAGTGTGTCCATTGTGACCCACCTCTCTTTCCTGTGGACCCTTCCTAGTGCACGGTCTACAGTTGAGTTATACTATTCCATTATACGGTTGCAACAATGTCAGGATATTCAAGTGCTGTGAAGCTTGAAATAGAGAAATTTGATAGAAGAATCAATTTTGGCTTGTGGCAAATACAAGTCAAGGATGTGTTGATACAATCAGGTTTGCACAAGGCGTTGAAGACAAGAAGTATCCTCATGGTATTGCCGCACTGCCATGGATAAGGATAAGTTGTGGCAATCGGGTCCACAATTGCACACGGGCATTGGTTGGCGTTGAGATGCAAGGTGTGTGGCAAAGTTAGGTTGATGGCTGAAGAACTTCCAGGAAAAGCCAATTTGGAAGTTGCACCATGAATTTTTAGCAAGGTTTCGATCTGTACCAAGGCAAAATGCTTGGAGTGGTCTAATTGCAAGTGAGTATACTTTCATGGTGGAGTATGATAGTTCTCTGAACTATGATTATCGGTATAGACAATGGCAGCAAAGAATTGTCGGTGTTGACAATGGAAGCTAAAGATGTGTGACTATTTCAATCAAGGTGGAGATTGTTAGGATTTGGTTGAATTAGTCCTACATTGCTTAGGATAGCAAATGGAGTGGGTGGCCTAGGCTATAAATATGATGCTAAGTTCTCCATATTTTTTGCACTAGTCGGAAACACTTAAAGCTTGTATCTGACTTTTCTTTTCCTCTATACTCTTTGATTAGAGAGTGTTGTGAGGTGTAGTTAAATATTTGCTTTGAGAGAGTGTCGGTGTACTGGGATGCCGGTGTTAGAGAGAAAGAAGTCTATGTGTTGTAACAATTTTCACATAGTGATATTCTCTGGTTGTCATTTGGCAACGGCCGTGGTTTTTTCTCTAGTAATTGGAGTTTTCACGTTAAATTCTTGTGTTGTGATTGTGTCTATTTTATTTCTCTGTAAAAGGTATTTTCTCAAGGGGAAATGGTGTAGTCTATGTGTTGTAACAATTTTCACATAATGATATTCTCTGGTTGTCATTTGGCAACGGCCGTGGTTTTTTCTCTAGTAATTAGAGTTTTCACGTTAAATTCTTATATTGTGATTGTGTCTATTTTATTTCTCTATAAAAGGTATTTTCTCAAGGGAAAATGGTGTATTATTCCCAACAATATATATATAT
>NC_029774.3:78467689-78470068 GCF_000817695.3 Arachis duranensis | reverse complement strand
TAAATGAAATTTATTGCATTAATGATAAATATATTTGTATTATTATTATCAAATAAATAATTATTACTAATATATAATTATAATTATAATGTTTATTGAAAAATGTTTTGATCAAATAGACTAAATAGTAAATTATTTTAATGTTGCAAGAAAATTGCACATTTTAAATAGGAAATAGAGGAGTATCATTTAAATAGTTTGCGAAGAAAAAAAAATTATAATTTTATTTATATAAATTAATAATTATTTCGATCTACATGCATGTGTGACGACTTAGGTTTGAATTTCATTGTTAATCACAATTTGAAATGATAATCAGAATGACATCCTTTTTAATTTCGCCCCTCAAGCTTATTCTTAACCTTAGTAGGAGTTGTCCCTATTAGTATTACCCTGGAGGATGGACTTAAATTATGGAACTAAAGTTTATTGAGGTGGGGAATTTGGAATGACCGAAAGTGAAAGCTCAACTTTATTAATTTTCAAAGGATTCCATTATCCGGTAGTGACAAATTAATAAATAGTGATGAGCTTTCATCATATATATACAGCCTTATAAATTATAATCATTATTTAAAATTGGCTTCTATTTTTTTTGGGTGTATTAAAATAAGTATTTTATTGATCAATTTTTTCACGGCAAATATACTAGATATTCACAATTTATTAACAGAGAGTTTTTTTTTAATATATTATGTATGGAGAGAAAAAAGAGTTTTAAAGAAAAAAATTTAGATGACTCACTTTTCTTTTTTATTTTATTTTATTTATATATAAATTAATACTAACTAATTTTTTTTTTACATTAAAAATATTGACTCTCTAACATCATCTTTTGAAAATTAAAAACTACTATCTATGTATACTTCGTTTTTATACAATAATATGATTGAATTAAGTTGTGTGGGTTAGGTTTGGGTGAGAGCTTTGGTCGATAATATGGTGCACTTCAGCACTAGCATCAGAATGAAAGTAACTTGCCGCTTGCGGAGTCCAAAAAAGTTAGGAGGCAAAGTATTATATAATATATATGTATAAAGAATTTAAAGTAGGTCATGACTATGGTGGCTTTCAATGTGATGGTTATAGATGTCTATATATTGCCCTACCAATTTAACAGTGATACATGATATACTACATTTTGTCATTAATAATTTTAAATTTCACTTAACTAATAATTTTAAACTTCAATAGGCCACGATTATATGGTTGTTTTCAATGTTAATTATTTAAATAAAATTAAATTAATTAAAAAATAAAAATATATTAATACAATTTAAATCGTATTAAAAAATAAACTAATTTACTGAATTCATAAATAAACTTTACGTAAATAAATAAGTTTAATCAATGTAATAAGTAACACAAATGTGAATTTTTGTCTAATTCTTTTTAATGTGAAATACAATTTGTTGAAAATAAAAAAAGGATTCTAATAAAAAAGGAAAAATAATTTACTGTTGTTAAAACTAAAGAAATTATGGTAACAAGTAAACTATTTAAAAGTGATAAATAAGTCAAACAATAATTTTTTTCTTCACGTGCCAGTATCTGGTGATTTATTTATCTATAGCCACCATAGTCATCAAAATTTATGGGCACCATAGACGGCATCTTTTAAGTATACTAAATATCCTCATAGTTGTCAAAACTGAACCGGTAATCAACCAAGTAAAACTACTGGGTTACCGGATCATTGGTTCAACTGTTGGGTCACAAGTTGAACCGATTGACTCGGTTATAATTAAATAGTTATATAAAATTTAATTTCTTTTTATAATAATTTTTTTATACAAAATTAAGTTATTTTAATATTTCAATATATGTAAAATTAAAAAATAATTAATTTAATTGAGTAAATATAAGATAAAAAGTTAAATATAAAATTACTCATTAGAATAAAAAGATAAAAGTGTAAGGAAATTTTAAATTTTATATGAGTAAAAAAGTTAATAAGATAAAGTTGTTAATTAGGATATGTCTAATAAGTTAGTATATATTTATAAAAAGGCATATATAATTTCAAAAGTCATGTTGGCCTGGTGGTTATAAGTTTCTTTAACTTTTCAGGAGTGCCAGGAAAATTTTTTAAGATGCATGTGCTGACATCATTCTACGGGCGGACCGCTCCGATTCGGTCCACAGTTAAATCTGATTTTTATTGGATTTTTTGAGTTTGGCCGATTCGCTTGTTAGTGCTTTAATTGTTAACCTGAACTAATTAAAGATCTGGTTTATCAGTTTTTTGGTCGAACTGATCGGTCTAATCCACTTTTGATAACTATGGATATACTTCTAATAATTAAAAATTAATTTTTTATAATTTTTTCTTGTTCATGTTTAAAAAAAAAAAAAAAGAAAACCTTGCGAATTATTTGT
>NC_029774.3:78465909-78467657 GCF_000817695.3 Arachis duranensis | reverse complement strand
TTTGTGGGGGCGATCAACATTAGCAGGATTTACCATATTTACTGACCTGCTCACTTATATAAAGTGAGTTAACCAAAATAAATTAAGTACAATCACAAGAAATTGAGACTATCGTGCAATGCCAATAAAATTAATTTAGAATTTTTTTAACTTAAATAAGTTAAATAAAAAAAACCAGGAACTATTTAAATAGAAGAGTAGTTCCACTTAAGACAATTTTTAAATTCTTGTCAAGAGAAGAAAAGTTCTACTTGATTGAGTTGTAACCTCATCACCATATTTACTGTGGTGTCTGTCGCCATATTTACATCTCTCATAATTAAATAAAAGTTAACTCGTCAATTCGAATGCATAATATCCCTTATTTTGAGGACCAATGAATCAATAAACCCAAAATAATTTTGATGATTGGTAATAAGATTAAATGCCTCCACACAATCCGTCTCATAATATTAAAGAATACTATTACTCTTAATCATTCCCAAACACCCTTTTTGCCAACACCCATTACAATTTTCGATAATTCAAGAAAAATCAACACTATCACCAAAATCAGGATAACTTGCATCACAATTAATCTTAGAAGTACCTATAGATGGAGGATTCTAAAAATCACTTAAAATAGAGGGGAGGGACATATGTTGTAATTCAAAAACACTCATAAACTCTTTTGTCTGAAGTTAAAGCTAGATAAATTACTTTTTCAGGAGGCCAGATCTTATGAGGATTAAAGATATCATTATTCGTTACTCGCTATATCCACCAAAGTCCCGAAAAGAACTTGAACGGATGCTCTCTACTATGATACAAGAACCAGTTCTTCAAATCCAAAGGATGATAAGAAATATCCAACCTGTGCCATAGAAGCTGAGCTTTCGGACAATACCGAATACAATATAAAACCAATTCCTGACTAAAAAGACATGTTAGGCACATATCTGATGATGGCATTCCTCTTCTTAAGCGAAAACTTACAGTAAGAAGAGCTTTTCTAAGACACAGCCAAGCCAAAAATTTGTGCTTTTTCGGAACAAGTTGGCACCAAAGCTAAAGCCAATTCTCTTATTCTTTCCAACTAAAAAGCTACATACACAACTACAAGTAACAATTGTGTGAATAATAGATTTTGGATGTAGTCCCAAACTAATAGCAACCCACTTTCGGACTCGTTTGCACATCTGCATTGTAAGAAAAAAAATGGTACCCTGAAGGATATTATGTGTTGCTAGCCTCCTTATATGCTCCAAAGCCATCAGAACTGGGCCAAAAGCCTCCCAAATCGTGAGCCATGTGACTTTTTAATGAAGTCACATGCAGGGATGATGAGCGGATAATTTGTACGCTTTTTGGCATTATTTTTAGTATGTTTTTAGTATGATCTAGTTAGTTTTTAGTATATTTTTATTAGTTTTTAGTTAAAATTCACTTTTCTAGACTTTACTATGAGTTTGTGTGTTTTTCTATGATTTCAGGTATTTTCTGGCTGAAATTGAGGGACCTGAGCAAAAATCTGATTCAGAGACTAAAAAGGACTGCAGATGCTGTTGGATTCTGACCTCCCTGCACTCGAAGCAGATTTTCTGGAGCTACAGAAGCCCAATTGGCGTGCTCTCAACGGCGTTGGAAAGTAGACATCCTGGGCTTTCCAGCAATATATGATAGTCCATACTTTGCCCAAGATTTGATGGCCCAAACCGGCGTTCAAAGTCACCCTCAGAATTTCCAGCGTTAAACGCCGGAACTGGCAC
>NC_029774.3:78461822-78463079 GCF_000817695.3 Arachis duranensis | reverse complement strand
ATGGTTGGACTCACAACCTAAAGAAAGCCTGAATTCTTGGGAAAAGCTAGTTAATGCCTTCTTGGCAAAGTTCTTTCCACCTCAAAAATTGAGTAAGCTTAGAGTGGAAGTCCAAACCTTCAAACAGAAGGAAGGAGAGTCCCTCTATGAAGCTTGGGAAAGATACAAACAATTAATCAGAAAGTGTCCCACTGATATGCTTTCTGAATGGAGCATCATTGGAATTTTCTATGTTGGTCTCTCTGAACTATCCAAGATGTCTTTGGATAGCTCTGCTGGAGGATCTCTTCATCTGAAGAAGACGCCTACAGAAGCTCAAGAGCTGATTGAAATGGTTGCAAATAACCAATTCATGTACACTTCTGAAAGGAATCCTGTGAACAATGGGACCAATCAGAAGAAAAGAGTTCTTGAGATTGACACTCTGAATGCCATACTGTCTCAGAATAAAATATTGACTCAACAAGTCAATATGATTTCTCAAAGTCTGTCTGGAATGCAAAATGCACCAAGCAGTACTAAGGAAGCTTCACTTGAAGAAGAAGCTTATGATGAAGCCTCATCTGAAGAAGAAGCTTATGACCTTGAGAACACTTCAATAGAAGAGGTGAATTACATGGGAGAACCCTATGGAAACACCTATAATCCTTCATGGAGAAATCATCCAAATCTCTCATGGAAGGATCAACAGAGACCTCAACAAGGTTTCAACAACAATAATGGTGGAAGAAACAGGTTTAGCAATTGCAAGCCTTTTCCATCATCTTCTCAGCAACAGACAGAGAGTTCTAAGCAGAATACCTCTGACTTAGCAACCATGGTCTCTGATCTAATCAAAACCACTCAAAGTTTCATGACTGAATCAAGGTCCACTATTAGAAACTTGGAAGGACAAGTGGGTCAGCTGAGCAAGAAAATTACTGAACTCCCTCCTAGTACTCTTCCAAGCAACACAGAAGAAAACCCAAAAGGAGAGTGCAAAGCCATCAACATGGCCGAATTTGGAGAGGAGGAAGAGGCAGTGAACGCCACTAAGGAATACCTCAATGGACGTCCACTGGCCTCCAATGAGTTCCCCAATGAGGAACTATTGGAATCTGAGGCTCAAAATGAGACCATAGAGGTTCCATTGGACTTACTTCTGCCATTCATGAGCTCTGATGAGTATTCTTCCTCTGAAGAGGATGAGTATGTCACTGAAGAGCAAGTTGCTAAATACCTTGGAGCAATCATGAAGCTAAATGACAAGTTATTTGG
>NC_029774.3:78460959-78461122 GCF_000817695.3 Arachis duranensis | reverse complement strand
GCCACAGCAAGGGCTGTGATTGATGTTGATAGAGGAGAATTGATCATTCAAGTGAATGAAGAATCCTTTGTGTTTAAGGCTTAAGGATGTCCCTCTGTCATCATGGAGAGGAAGCATGAAGAGCTTCTCTCAAAACAGAGCCACACAGAGCCCCCACAGTCAA
>NC_029774.3:78460055-78460859 GCF_000817695.3 Arachis duranensis | reverse complement strand
ATATACTAAAAACTAACTAAATCATACTAAAAACATACTTAAAACAATGCCAAAAAGCATACAAATTATCCGCTCATCAGTCCTCTATTAGAAACTTGGAAGGACAAGTGGGTCAGCTGAGCAAGAAAATTACTGAACTCCCTCCTAGTACTCTTCCAAGCAACACAGAAGAAAACCCAAAAGGAGAGTGCAAAGCCATCAACATGGCCGAATTTGGAGAGGAGGAAGAGGCAGTGAACGCCACTAAGGAAGACCTCAATGGGCGTCCACTGGCCTCCAATGAGTTCCCCAATGAGGAACCATGGGAATCTGAGGCTCAAAATGAGACCATAGAGATTCCATTGGACTTACTTCTGCCATTTATGAGCTCTGATGAGTATTCTTCCTCTGAAGAGGATGAGTATGTCACTGAAGAGCAAGTTGCTAAATACCTTAGAGCAATCATGAAGCTGAATGACAAGTTATTTGGAAATGAGACTTGGGAGGATGAACCCCTTTGCTCACCAAAGAACTGGATGACTTGTCTAGGCAGAAACTGCCTCAAAAGAGACAGGATCCTGGGAAGTTTTCAATACTTTTTACCATAGGCACCATGACCTTCAAGAAGGCCTTGTGTGACTTAGGGTCAAGTGTAAACCTCATGCCTCTCTCTGTAATGGAGAAGTTAGGGATCCTTGAGGTACAAGCTGCAAAAATCTCACTAGAGATGGCAGACAATTCAAGAAAACAAGCCTATGGACTTGTAGAGGATGTTCTGGTAAAAGTTGAAGACCATTACATCCCTACTGATTTCATAGTCCTAGA
>NC_029774.3:78459286-78459560 GCF_000817695.3 Arachis duranensis | reverse complement strand
CAGTGAGGCTAGCTGTTGGGCGTTTAACGCCCAGTCTGGCACCATTTTGGGCGTTTAACGCCAGAAAGGGGCACCAGACTGGCGTTAAACGCCAGAAAAGGGCAAGCATTCGGCGTTAAACGCCAGAAATGGGCACCATCCCGGCGTTTAACGCCAGAATTGGCTCAAAACGCATTTTTGCATGCCATTTGGTGCAGGGATGACTTTTCCTTGACACCTCAGGATCTGTGGACCCCACAGGATCCCCACCTACCCTACCACTCTCTCTCTTCTT
>NC_029774.3:78458798-78459167 GCF_000817695.3 Arachis duranensis | reverse complement strand
CCATCCTTCATAAAACCCCACCTACCTCACCCTTCAAATTCAAACCACTTTTCCTCCCAAACCCACCCATACATGACCGAACCATGAGCCCTCCCACTCCTATATAAACCCTTCTTCACTCCTTCATTTTCACAACCTAAAAACCACTTCTCCCCATTTTTGGCCGAACACAAAGCCATTCCCTTCTTCCGCATTTCTTCTTCTTCTACTCTCTTCTTTCTTCTTTTGCTCGAGGACGAGCAAACCTTTTAAGTTTGGTATGGTAAAAGCATTGCTTTTTGTTTTTCCATAACCATTTATGGCATCCAAGGCCGGAGAAACCTCTAGAAAGAGGAAAGGGAAGGCAAAAGCTTCCACCTCCGAGTCATG
>NC_029774.3:78443749-78456067 GCF_000817695.3 Arachis duranensis | reverse complement strand
TGACAGGGTGCGTTGAACATTTCCACTGAGAGGATGGGAGGTAGCCACTGACAACGGTGAAACCCTTGCATAAGCTTGCCATGGAAAGGAGTAAGAAGGATTGGATGAAGACAGTAGGAAAGCAGAGAGACGGAATGGACAAGCATCTTCATACGCTTATCTGAAATTCCTACCAATGAATTACATAAGTATCTCTATCTTTATCTTTATGTTTCATTCGTATATCATCATTCATATCCATTTGAGTCTGCCTGACTAAGATTTACAAGGTGACCATAGCTTGCTTCATACCAACAATCTCTGTGGGATCGACCCTTACTCGCGTAAGGTTTATTACTTGGACGACCCAGTACACTTGCTGGTTAGTTGTGCGAAGTTGTAGTGATCACAATTTCGTCCACCAAGGGACTTATGCGTACGCACATGTGTGTAAGTATGCACACATGCTGAATTTTCCTCTTGTGCGTACACACAGATGTATGCGTACGCACACTTGCTGGTTTCGTTACTTGTGCATACGCACAGTTGGCTGTGTGCTCCTCCTTTATTTTCTTCAAGTTTTTTCCCAATTGCATGCTCCTCTTCCATTCTTATCAAGCCATTCCTACCTATTACACCTGAAATCACTCACAAAACATCAAGACATTGAATGGAATGAAAGTGAAATAAAATTAATTAAAATAAGCACAAAATAGCATATTTTCACAATTAGGCACAATTTAGAAAGAAAACACAAAAGTATGCTATTTAGATGAATAAATGTGGGTTTGTATGATGAAATCCACTCAAATCAGTCCAAAATTTATCATCAAATATGGACTCAACAATTTCCTCACACTTAAACAATAGCATGTCCTCATGCTAATCATAATCAAATGAGAAGGATAAAAGAGCAAACAACTTATTTAATGCAAATACTTATATGCATGCAACTATGCTAAATGCTATCTACCTATATCTATATTATGGTTCCTACCTAATATAAAAAAAACAAACAATAGAATTTCAATCAATCCAAAATATATTTATCAGGCTAAGGCAAGAGAGTATAGCAATATAGCCAGTGTCCAAAGATTTGGTTTGAAATTTTCAAAATTAATTTCAACAACTTGTAAGAAAACACAAGATAAGAGAAGGAATCATAGAATTGAGCGATCGAACCCCTCACTGGTTGTGTATATACTCTAGTCGCTCAGTGTTTAGGGCTTAATCACTTATTTCTCCTTTAATCATATTTTCTAGGATTTTCTAGTCATCTAACAATCAACACATACTTGATGTATGGATGCAAATATTATGAGGTCTTTGGTGGGTTGTAATGGGGCTAGGGTAAGGGTAGGATTAATATGGTTAAGTGGACTAATAGATTGGATCTTTAATTAGTTTAAGTATCCCACCTAATCCTATATTAACCTATGTACACAAAAGAAAATAATCTAACTTCCAATTTGATGAGCAGATATTTTATATGCTTTTTGGTAGTGTTTTCATATAGTTTTTAGCATGTTTTATTCACTTTTTGTTATAATTTTATTAATTTTTATTCAAAAATTACATTTCTGGTCTTTACTATGGGTTTGTGTGTTTTTCTGTAATTTCAGGTATTTTCTGGTTGAAATTGAGGGACCTGAGCAAACATATGATTCAGAGGCTGAGAAAGGACTGCAAATGCTGTTGGATTCTGACCCTCCTGCACGCGAAGTGGATTTTCTAGAGCTACAGAAGTCCAATTGGCGCACTCTCAATTTTTTTGGAAAGTAGACATCTTGGGCTTTCCAGAAATGTATAATAGTCCATACTTTTCCTGAGATTTGATGGCCCAAACTGGCGTTAAACGCCAGCCAGAAACCTTTTTCTAGCGTAGAATGCCAGAACTGGCACCAAAATTGGAGTTAAACGCCCAAGCTGGCACCAAAGCTGGCGTTTAAATCCAAGAGTGGCCTGTGCACGTGAAAGCTTCAAAGCTCAGTGCAAACACTCACCAAGTGGACCCCGGAAGTGGATTTCTGCACTATCTGCACTTAGGAACTCATTTTCTGTAAACCTAGGTTACTAGTTTAGTATAAAAACTACTTTTAGAGATTCATTCAGGGACTTATGACATTTTTACATTTCATATTGTATCTTTGACGGCATGAGTCTCTAAACCCCATAGGTAGGGGGTGAGGAGCTCTGCTGTGTTTCAATGGATTAATGCAATTACTGCTGTTTTCCATCCAATTACGTTTGCTTCTATTCTAAGATATTCACTCGTACTTCAATGTGATGAATGTGATGATTCGTGACACTCATCATCATTCTCAAATCCATGAACGCGTGCTTGACAACCACTTCCGTTCTATCTGAGCTCAACGTAGTTATTGGGGGACAACTTGAGTGCGTATCTCTTGGGCTCCTGATCCATGAGTTTGACTGCTTCTCCTGACAACAGAGCATTCGAATCCATTAGATCATAACCTTTGTGGTAAAGGCTGGAAACAATTGGCAGTATTCCTGAGATCTGGAAAGTCTAAATTTTGTCTGTGGTATTCCGAGTAGGATATGGGAATGGATGATTGTGACGAGCTTCAAACTTGCGAATGTTGGACGCAGTGACAGTGTGCAAAAGGATAAATGTATACTATTCTGACAGAAGTAAGAACCGACAGATGATTAGCCCTGTAGTGAGAACCGTAGCTGGACCATTTTCACTGAGAGGATGGATGGTAGCCATTGACAATGGTGATCCACCAACACATAGCTTGCCATGGAAGGGAGCACGCATGATTGGATGAAGACAATAGGAAAGCAGAGGTTCAGAAGCAACAAAGCATCTTCAAATGCTTATCTGAAATTCCCACCAATGAATTACATAAGTATCTTTATTTTATTTTATGTTTTATTTATCTTTTAATTATCAAAACCTCATAACCATTTGAATCTGCCTGACTAAGATTTACAGGATGACCATAGCTTGCTTTAAGCAAACAATCTCTGTGGGATCGACCCTTACTCACGTAAGGTTTTATTACTTGGACGACCTAGTGCACTTGCTGGTTAGTTGTGCGGAGTTGCAAAAGTGTGATTGCAATTTCGTGCACCAAGGTTTTGGCACTGTTGCTGGGGATTGTTCGAGTTTGGACAACTGACGGTTCATCGTGTTGCTTAGATTAGGAATAAATTATTTTTGTTGGTTTAGAGTTTTCTGTTTGAGTCTAGTTTCATGTTTTAAGTTTGGTGTCCTGTGTGTGTTTTTAGTTTCCTTCATATTTTCGAATTTTTGAGTCATTGTTTGATCTTCAGTTTTTCTTGTTTTGTGTCTTTCCTTGTTTTTCTTGTGCATTTTCGAATTATTAGTGTCCAAAGTATAAAAAATTTTTAAGTTTGGTGTCCTGTGTATTTTTGTTTTCTTAAAAATTTTTAAAATTTGTTCTTGGTGTTCATCTTGATCTCCAAAGTGTTCTTGGTGTTCATCTTGACATTCAAAGTTTTCTTGTTTGTTTTCTTTGTTTTGATCTAAAAATTGTAAGTTTGGTGTCATTTTATTATTTTTCTCTTTTCTCATTAAATTAAAAAAATATCTTTTCCTCTAATTGCTCATAATTTTCGAAATCTTTGGGTTGACTTAGTCAAAAATTTTAAAATTAGTTGTTTCTTGTTAGTCAAGTCAAAAATTCAATTTTAAAAGATTTTTATCTTTTTAAATCTTTTTCAAAATAATTTTTTTTCAAATTTCTTTTTATATTTTTCGAAAATCTTTTATAAAATTTTTCAAAATCCTTTTTCTTTTTTTAATTTTTCGAATTGCTTGTCCCACTTTCTTAATTTGATTGAAAAATTTTAAGTTTGGTGTTTTCTTGTTAAGAAAATCTCAATCTTTAAAATTTTAAAATCATAGCTTTTTTCAAATCGTTTCTTTTATCTTTTTCAAATTTTTTCTTTTATTTATTTTCTTACAAGTACTAATTTTCAAATATCTTTTTAGGACATATCTTTTTCAAAACTTCCTAACCACTTTCTCTCTCTAATTTTCGAAATTTACATTCAATTTTTCATTTATTTTATTTTATTTTTTTCTTTTAACTTCGATAATTAAAAAAAAAAGAGAAATATATAAAAATATTTATTGTTTATATATAATTCACATTATCTCCTTTTATCCATCATGGACCTAAGTGAAAATGAACAGTTCAGAAGGACTCTGGGGTCATATGCCAACCTCACTACTGCCTCATATGGAAGTAGTATCTGTACACCCTCCATCAGAGCCAGCAGTTTTGAGTTAAATCATCAGCTCATTATCATGGTGCAGCAAAATTGCCAGTATTCCAGTCTTCCACAGGAAGAACCTACTGAGTTTCTGGCACAATTCTTACAAATTGCTGACAAAGTACGTGATAAGGAAGTGGATCAGGATGTATACAGATTATTGCTGTTTTCATTTGCTGTAAAAGACCAAGCTAAGAGGTGGTTAAATAACCAACCCAAGGCCAGCATAAGAACATGGAAACAGCTGTCAGACAAATTTCTGAATCAATATTTTCCTCCAAAAAGGATGGCACAGCTAAGGCTGGACATCCAAAGCTTTAAACAAGAGGATAATGAATCTCTTTATGATGCCTGGGAGAGGTACAAAGAGATGCTAAGGAAATGCCCCTCTGAAATATTTTCAGAGTGGGTGTAGTTAGACATCTACTACGGGCTTACAGAAAAGGCCCGGATATCTCTAGATCACTTAGCTGGTGGATTTATACATATGAGGAAGACAATTGAAAAGGAAAAAGGCTCATAGATACGGTTGCTAGAAATCAGCATCTGTACTTAAGTAGTAAGTCCTCTATGAAAGAAGAGGCTAAAGCAGTAACCACTAAACTTAGTCCTTCAGAACAAGTTGCTGAACTCAATCAGCAATTACTTGCTAGACACTCAAAATGCTGACAAGAATATGGAAGCACAATTGGATCAGACAAGACAGCGATTATCCAAACAAATAACAGAAGAGTGCCAAGCTGTTCATTTGAGGAGTGGAAAGACATTGAATGCCTCAACTCAAAGAAGCAGGAAGCCAAGAAAGGAACATCTGATAGAGGATAACAAATTCACTGCCCAAAATCCCTCTGAGGATAGTAAGAGCCCAGAGAGGAATGATTCTGGTGTTCAAATGCCAGAAAAGGGTCAGAAGCTGGCGTTAATTGCCCACTCAACACCCAATTTTGGCGTTCAAACGCCAGAAAAAGGCAGCAACTTGGCATTAAACGCCCAGAAAGCACCCAGTTCTGGCATTCAAATGCCAATAACGGATCAGACACCTGCAAGTGCTGATAACAACCCCCTTAAGCAGGCTTCTCCAACCACTTCCGTAGGTAATAAACCTGCAGCAACTAAGGTTGAAGAATATAAAGCCAAGATGTCTTATCCTCAGAAACTTCGCCAAGCAGAACATGATAAACAATTTGCCCGCTTTGCAGACTATCTCAAGACTCTTAAGATAAAGATTCCGTTTGCAGAGTGACGATTGGATTTCTATCGGTAAAGAAATTCACAAATATAATCGTGTTGTAAGTATAGTTTCTAAACCAACAGAGATCCTTTCGTACAAAAGTTTTGGCTGTCACTTAAGGAAACCCAATAAAATTTATAACCAAAGTATTTAAACCTCGGGTCATCTTCTCAAGGAATTGCAGGGAAGTATAATTTATTATTGGTTATAGAAAAAGTATATTTTTGGGTTTTTGAAATAAGGAACAAGTAATTTAAATGACGAGAAAAATAAATTAATAATTAAGAAAATCTCTTGGCAAGGTATGAGAACTGGAAATCCTATCCTAGTTATCCTTATCAGATATGATGAGAATTGGATTTTGCTCCCACTTAGTTAACCCTTACTAAATAAAGGAAAATCAAGTGGACTAATTAATTTGATCCCTCAAGTCCTAGTCAATTCCTAAGAAAAGACTAGAGTTATCGGAATTCAAATTAATCAGCAAAGAATTCCAATTTTCAATCAATAAGGAGTTTGATAACTCAAGTGTCACCGATTAGTTAACCAAAGCCAAAAGGAGAAGAAATCTAAATTATTTATATAATAAATAAAAGAAAGCAGCAATCATAATTCTGAAATACCTTAAATTATATTAAATAGAAAATCAAATTGAACATAGGAATCCATAAACCAAATTGGCAACATCAAGTAATCAACTAAGTAATAGAATAATTAAAAGTAGAAGAGAAATTAAAGTAAAGTAAAGGAACATTGAACCTGGAAATTGAGAAGAAGAAATCCTAAATCCTTTAAGAGGAATCCTAATCCTAAATTCTAAGAGAGAGGAGAGAGCCTCTCTCTCTCTCTAAAACTACATCTAAAAACTAAAATTGTGAATTATGAATGAATGATGGTGAATTGTTGTTTTGAATCTCTGCATGTTCCCTGGCTTTATTCTGTATTTCTGGACCGAAAACTGGGTCAAAATTCGGCCCAAAATCACTCCCAGTGCGTTCTGTTAATTCTGCAAATCACGCATTTCACTCGTACGCGTCATCCACGCGTGCGCGTCATTCAGCGTTTTTTTTCTTTCCACGTTTACACATCGTCCACGCATTCGCATCATTTGTGCAGACTCCAATCCTCACGTTCATGTCAGGCACGCGAACGCATCACTGTGATTTTCTCCATTTCGCGCGGTCGCGTGAGCTATGCGTCAGCGTCAGTGTTTGCTGGTCATCTCCTTAGTTTCTTGTGTTCCTTCCATTTTTGCAAGCTTCCTCTCTATTCTCTAAGCCATTCCTGCCCTATGAATCCTGAAACACTTAACACACGGATCACGGTATCGAATGGTATAAAAGAGAATTAAAATATATAATAAAAGGATCTCTAGGAAGCAAGTTTTCAATCATAGAACAACTTTGGGAAGGAATTGTAATATCATGCTAATCATATGAATAAGTGGGCAAGAATTTGATAATAACCACTCAATTAAACACAATATAAACCATAAAATAGTGGTTTATCAACCTCCCCACACTTAAACATTAGCATGTCCTCATGATTAGCTTAAGGAGATAAAATAAATGAGTAGGGAAAAAGCAAGACTCATGCAATGCAACCTTTGAATGTGAATGCAACTACCTGCTAAGACGTCTCTATCTACTTGGTTAAAAGCAAACAACTTCTCCAAGACAAATACAAACCAAATTCTACTAATTCAAATTATACAGTGAAAACAAGTAAACTTGTAAGAAAATAGCTCATTAAAGCAGCGAACATAGAATCAAGCACTTAACCCTTGCTGGTAGTATATATCACTCTAACTCTCAAGTGTTTAGGATCAATCACTCTACTCTTCTCTAATAATGCTTTCTAAACTTTGTTCTTCATCTAACCAATCAACAAATATTTAGTATACCAATGCAAACATCATGAGGTCTTTTTAGGGTTGTAATGGGGCTAAGGTAAGGGTGAGGATATATGTATGGCCAAGTGAGCTATAATATGAATCTTTGACTAACCTAAGCTTTCACCTAACATACACATACACTCTATGTAATTTACTATGCTTCTATATGTCATTTACTATGCTAGCCATATTTTAAATGATGCCCAAAAGAATTACACAACCACAGAAAAGGAGTTGCTTGTAGTGGTTTATGCCATTGACAAGTTCAGATCTTATTTAGTAGGATCAAAAGTGATTGTGTACACTGACCATGCTGCTCTAAAATAACTCCTCACAATGTAGGATTCAAAACCCAGACTCATAAGATGAGTGTTGCTTCTACAAGAGTTTGATATAGAAATAAGAGACAGAAAAGGGACAGAGAACCAAGTAGCTGACCACCTATCCCGGATAGAACAGTTGCAGGAGCATCCTTCCCTCCTACTGAGATCTCTGAAAACTTTTCGGATGAGCAATTGTTTGCCATTCAGGAAGCACCGTGGTTTGAGACATTGCAAACTATAAAGCCGTGAGATTCATACCCGAAGAGAACAGCAGGCAGCAAACAAAAAATTGGTTTCTGATGCAATGTACTACTTGTGGGATGAACTATATCTCTTTAAGAGGTGTGCAGACGGAATAATCCGTAGATGTGTGCCTAGAGAAGAGGCGCAGAAGATTCTATGGCACTGCCATGAGTCACAGTATGGAGGACATTTTGGAGTTGAGCGAACAGCCACAAGGGTTCTCCAATATGGCTTCTACTGGCCTACTCTCTATAGAGATTCCCGAGAGTTTGTACGTAACTGTGACAGTTGCCAGAGAGCTGGTAATCTACTTCACGGTTATACCATGCCTCAGCAAATGATCTTAGAGATTGAGTTGTTTGATGTGTGGGGCGTTGACTTCATGGGACCTTTCCTACCATCATATTCAAACACTTACATTCTGGTGGCAGTAGACTATGTATCTAAATGGGTAAAAGCAATTGTAACACCCACTAATGATACTAAGACAGTACTGAAATTCCTCCAGAAGCACATCTTCAGCAGATTTGGTGTCCCTAGAGTACTAATCAGTGATGGAGGCACTTATTTCTACAATAAATAGCTTGACACTGCTCTGGTCCGATATGGAATTTACCACAAAGTAGCAACTCCATATCACCCACAGACAAATGGGCAAGCTGAAGTCTCAAATAAAGAACTAAAACAAATCTTGTAATAGACTATAAACATCCGTAGAAGGGATTGGGCAAGAAGTTTGGATGATGCGCTATGGGCATACAGAGTTCATTCAAGACTCCTATAGAGACCTGGTGCACGAATTTGCAATCCGTACAACTAACCAGCAAGTGCACTGGGTCGTCCAAGTAATACCTTACGCGAGTAAGGGTCGATCCCACGGAGATTATTGGTTTGAAGCAAGCTATGTTTATTTTATTAATCTTAGTCAGGATACCAATAAGGTTATTTGGATTTAATTGTAAGAAGTAAAAGTATTTGGAATAAGGAATTGTTACTTTATTAATGGAGAATATGTTGGAGTTTTGGAGATGCTTTGTCCTCTGAATTTTTGCAATGTAATATTCAACTCAATTATTTGTAAAGTTCCATCCATGGCAAGCTGTATGTAGGGTGTCACCATTGTCAGTGGCTACTTCCCATCCTCTCAGTGAAAACGGTCCAGATGCTCTATCACAGCACGGCTAATCAGCTGTCGGTTCTCGATCATGTTGGAATAGGATCCATTGATCCCTTTGCGTTTGTCATCACGCCCATCAATCGCGAGTTTGAAGCTCGTCACAGCCATTCAATCATTGAATCTTACTCGGAATACCATAGACAAGGTTTAGACTTTCCGGATCCTCAAGAGTGGCCGCCATCAGTTCTAGCTTATACCACGAAGATTCTGATTAAGGAAGCTAAGAGATGCTCATTCAATCTGATGTAGAACGGAGGTGTTTGTCAAGCACACGTTCATGGATTGAGGAAGGTGATGAGTGTCACGGATCATCACCTCCTTCACAACTAAGCGCAAATGAACATCTTAGATAGGAACACACACACGTTTGAATGAAATAGAAACAATTGCATTAATCTATTGAGACGCTGCAGAGCTCCTCACCCCCAATAATGGAGTTTAGAGACTCATGCCGTCAAAGTGTATAAATTTTAGATCTAAAAATGTCATAAGGTCCAAATTTAATCTCTAAAAGTTGTTTAAATAGTAAACTAGTAACCTAGGTTTACAGAAAATGAGTAAACTATGATAGATGATGCCAAAATCCACTTCTGGGGCCCACTTGGTGTGTGCTGGGCTGAGACTTTAGCTTCTCGCATGCCTGGGGCTGTTTTGGGCGTTCAATGCCAGGTTGTAACCTGTTTCTGGCATTGAACTCCAGCTTGTAACCTGTTTCTGGCGCTGGACGCCAGACAGCAGCATGATACTCACGTTGAACGCCAGTTTACGTCGTCTATCTTCGCACAAAGTATGGACTATTATATATTTCTGGAAAGCCCTGGATGTCTTCTCTCCAGCAACTAGATAAATAAAATAGGATTAAAAGAAATTAAGAAGTAATAATATTTCAGAGTTTTTAAGTGGAGCTCAGATTCTTATTAGATGAGCGGGGACTTTTTGTTTCTGAACAGTTTTGGCATCTCCCTTTATCCTTTGAAATTCAGAATGATTGGCATCCATAGGAATTCAGAATTCAGATAGTATTATTGATTCTCCTAGTGTAGTATGTTGATTCTTGAACACAGTTACTTTCTGAGTCTTGGCCGTGGCCCTAAGCACTTTGTTTTCCAGTATTACCACCGGATACATAAATGCCACAGACACATGACTGGGTGAACCTTTTTCAGATTGTGACTCAGCTTTGCTAAAGTCCCCAGTTAGAGGTGTCCAGAGCTCTTAAGCACACTCTTTTTGCTTTGGATCACGACTTTAACCACTCAGTCTCAAGTTTTTCACTTGGACCTGCATGCCACAAGCATATGGTTAGGGACAGCTTGATTTAGCCACTTAGGCCTGGAACTATTTCCTTGGGCCCTCCTATCCATTGATGCTCAAAGCCTTGGATCCTTTTTACCCTTGCCTTTTGGTTTTAAGGGCTAGGCTGTTGGCTTTTATTCCTTTTCTTGATCCAATGATTTCTTGTAATTCTTTTGAATGCTTTTTCTTGCTTCAAGAATCAAATTCATGATTTTTCAGATCATCAATAATATTTTTCGTGTTCCTCATTCTTTTAGGAGCCAATATTCATAAAATTCAAGATAAAAATTATACACTGTTCAAGCATTCATTCAGAGAACAAAAAGTATTGCCACCACATATAGTTAATTATAATTTTTATTATTAAGAACTCGAAAAATATAAATTACTTCTTTATTCTAAAAATCTACTATTTTATTCATGTCTGATGATGATGAGAAAAATAATTTATAACTTAATTGGAAATAAAACCAGAATAGATATACTAATTACTACTACTACTATATATATCTCCTAAGGCAAATTTCTATAATAACACTATCAAAGAGTTAAAGCTAAAATTAGAACTCAACAACCTGTGTTTTGAGAAGTAGATGTTCCTCTGATCTGTGGGGTGCTTGGTCCTTCAAGGATTAATTTCTGGCGCTTCAGCTCCCTTAAATCATGCCCTTGCTCTTCCTGTTCCTTAAACAGTTTGCAAAGCATGCTACTTTGATTGTTCTGTTCTTCCTTTATTTGGTTCATAGCTTCATGCAATTTGGAAATAGATGCCTCAAGATGTTCCCAATATTCGAATTGAGGAAGTTTTGGGAGGACTTCTTGTGCTCTCCTCTTGATTGGATCATCCTGCAATTATTGTCTGTCCATTGATATTCTAGTGATCGGCCTTTCAACTGAGATATACTCTGTTATTCCCATCTTCACTCCAGCATCTCTGCAGAGCATAGAAATTAAGCTTGGATAGGCCAATCTGGCATCCTTGGAATTCCTGTTTGCTATTTTGTATAGTTCACACGAGATCAGTTGATGGACTTCTACTTCTTTTCCCAACATGATGTAGTGAATCATTACTGCTCTTTTAATAGTAACTTCAGAACGGTTGCTGGTGGGCAATATAGAACGCCCAATGAAATCCAGCCAGCCTCTGGCTACTGGTTTGAGATCTTATCTTTTGAGTTGATTTGGGATGCCAGTCGTGCTGGTAGTCCACCTGGCTTCAGGTATGCATATATCCTCTAGAATCTTGTCCAAGCCTTTATTTACCCTCATCATTCTCCTATTAAAGGAATCTGGGTCATCTTTCAGTTGAGGAAGCTTAAAGATCTCCCTGATTTTGTCAGGATGGGTACGAACAATCTTTCCTCTGACTAAGGTCCGATGGTCATAGAGGGCAGCTCCAATTATTCTTTGCCTGTCTGTCTGCCATAGATTAGCATAGAACTCCTGAACCATGTTCCTTCCCACTTTCGTTTCAGGATTAGCTAGGATTTCCCAATTCCTGTTTCGAATTTGCTCTTGGATCTCCGGATGTTCATCTTCTTTCAGATCGAATTTGACTTTCGGGACCACTGACCTTAGACCCATTATTTTGTAGTAATGGTCTGAATGTTCTTTGGTTAAGAACTTCCCTTGATTCCAAAGTGGCTTTGGAATATTATCTTCCTTGCCTCTTGGGTTGGGTTGTTTTCCTTTAGAGGTCATGATCAAAGTGAGAATGTTTTTGTGATCACGGATAAGCACACCATGAGTATGTTTTTGTGATCACGGATAAGCACACTAAACTTAGAGGTTTGCTTGTCCTCAAGCAAAAGAAAAGAGAGAAGAAGAATAGGAGGAGAGCAAGTGTGGAATGGTGGATGATGAGAGGGGCGCCGAAAGTGGATATAAAGGGAGGGGGTGGGTTTTC
>NC_029774.3:78440939-78443657 GCF_000817695.3 Arachis duranensis | reverse complement strand
ATAAGAAAAGGATATAATTTAAAAAGATATGAATGATATTTAAAAATAAATTTGAAATTTATAATTTGAAAAAGATTTTAAAAGATAATTAAGTTTGAAAAGAGATTGGAAAAAGAGTTCGATTGGATTGAAGATCATTTGTCTTTATGGATTAAGATGCATGTAAAATCTTTGAAATAGGGATTTCAGAAATTAGGGATTTAGAAATTAGGATTAAAATTTTTGAAATTGAAGGATGATATTTGGAAACATGTTTATGCAAGAAATCATTAATTGAAACATAAAAATTAGAAAATTTTTGAAGAAAAACGAATTTTACCTCCTCCCCACCATCCTGGCGTTAAACGCCCAAATGCTGTTTGTTTTGGGCGTTTAACGCACAATTGTTGCTTCTCCTGGGCATTCAACGCCCAGCTGTTGCTTCTTTCTGGCGTTGAACGCCTAGATGGCTACCCTTACTGGCGTTGAACGCCCAATGGGTGCTTCTTTTGGGCGTTCAACGCCCAAAACGTTTCTTACTGGCTTTTTCATGCCAGTGAGCTTCCAAATTTCCCTGTAACTCTGTGAATTCAATCAATTGCCATTTTACCTTTTGAAGATACTCTGACATATACCTGTAAAAATCAATTAATTAGAAAAAACGAATAAAATTGAATTTTGTGAATGGCTGGGTTGCCTCCCAGCAAGCGCTTCTTTAATGTCGTTAGCTGGACTATTACTGAGCTTTTAATTAAGTCTCAGTTTTGAGCATTCTTGCTCAAAATTGCTTTCAAGATAATGTTTAACTCTCTGTCCATTAACAATGAACTTTTTGTTAAATTCATTATCCTGAAGCTCTACGTATCCATATGGTGATACACTTGTAATCACATATGGACCTCTCCACCGGGATTTTAATTTTTTGGGGAATAATTTGAGCCTAGAATTAAACAGTAAAACTTTTTGCCCCGGCTCAAAGACTCTGGATGACAATTTCTTATCATGCCATCTTTTCGCTTTCTCTTTGTAAATTTTTGCATTTTCGAAAGCATTGAGTCTAAATTCCTCTAGCTCATTTAACTGGAGCATTCATTTTTCTCCAGCTAACTTGGCATCAAGGTTTAGGAATCTGGTTGCTCAGTAGGCCTTGTGTTCCAGTTCCACTGGCAAGTGACATGCCTTTCCATACACAAGCTGGTATGGGGAGGTCCCTATAGGGGTCTTGAATGCTGTTCTGTATGCCCACAGAGCATCATCCAAGCTTCTTGCCCAATCCCTTCTACGGTTAATTATAGTTCGTTCCAGGATTCTTTTGAGTTCTCTATTTGAGACTTCAGCTTGCCCGTTAGTCTGTGGGTGATATGGAGTAGCTACCCTGTGGCTAACTCCATAACGAACCAAAGCAGAGTAAAGCTGTTTATTGTAGAAATGAGTGCCCCCATCACTGATTAATACTCTAGGGGTACCAAATCTGCTGAAGATGTGTTTCTGGAGGAATTTTAACACTGTTTTAGTGTCATTAGTGGGCGTTGCAATAGCCTCCACCCATTTGGATACATAATCCACTGCCACCAGAATATAAGTGTTTGAGTATGATGGTGGGAAAGGTCCCATGAAGTCAATACCCCATACATCAAACAACTCAATCTCCAAGATCCCTTGTTGAGGCATGGCATAAAAAAACTCAATTTCCAAGATCCCTTGTTGAGGCATGGCATAACTGTGAGCCAGATTGCCAGATCTTTGACAACTGTCACAATTAAGTACAAACACTCGGGAATCTTTATAGAGAGTAGGCCAGTAGAAGCCACATTGGAGGACTCTTGTGGCTGTTCGCTCACTTCCAAAATGTCCTCCATACTGTGATCCATGGCAGTGCCATAGGATCTTCTGCGCTTCTTCCTTAGGCACACATCTACGGATTACTCCGTCTGCAAATCTCTTGAAGAGATATGGTTCATCCCAAAGATAGTACTTTGCATCTGTGATCAATTTCTTTGATTGCAACCTACTGTACTCTTTGGGTATGAATCTTACTGCCTTGTAGTTTGCAATATCTGCAAACCATGGCACTTCCTGGATGGCAAAGAGTTGCTCATCCGGAAAGGTTTCAGAGATCTCAGTAAGAGGGAGGGACGCCCCTTCTACTGGTTCTATTCGGGACAGGTGATCTGCTACCTGATTCTCTGTCCCTTTTCTGTCTCTTATTTCTATATCAAACTCTTGCAGAAGCAACACCCATCTTATAAGTCTGGGTTTTGAATCCTGCTTTGTGAGTAGATATTTAAGAGCAGCATCATCAGTGTACACAATCACTTTTGATCCTACTAAATAGGATCTGAATTTGTCAATGGCGTAAACCACTGCAAGTAGCTCTTTTTCTGTGGTTGTGTAATTCTTCTGTGCGTCATTTAGAACACGGCTGGCATAGTAATGACGTGCAGAAGCTTGTCATGCCTTTGTCCCAACACTGCGCCAATGGCATGGTCACTGGCATCACACATTAGTTCAAATGGCAGTGTCCAGTTTGGTGCAGAGATGATTGGTGTTGTGACCAATTTAGCTTTCAGAGTCTCAAATGCCTGCAGACACTCCTTATCAAAGACAAATGGCGTGTCAGCAGCTAGCAGGTTTGGCGATTTTTGAAAAATCCTTTATAAACCTCCTATAGAATCCTGCATGCCCCAGAAAGCTTCTGATTGCCTTAACATTGGCAGGTGGTGGTAATTTTTCAATTAC
>NC_029774.3:78437481-78440741 GCF_000817695.3 Arachis duranensis | reverse complement strand
ATCCATGAAGACTTCCAGAAATTTTTCCACCATATCAGAGAAAATTGAGAGCATGCACCTCTGAAAGGTTACAGGTGCATTGCACAGGCCAAATGGCATCCTTCTGTATGCAAATACTCCAGATGGACATGTAAATGCTGTTTTCTCTTGATCTTTTGGATCTACTGCAATTTGATTATAACCTGAATATCCATCCAGGAAGCAGTAGTATTCATGACCTGCTAGTCTTTCTAGCATCTGGTCTATGAATGGTAAAGGAAAATGATCCTTTCTGGTAGCTGTATTGAGCCTTCTATAATCAATACACATACGCCACCCAATAACTGTTCTTGTAGGAACCAGTTCAATTTTTTCATTATGAACCACTGTCATGCCACC
This sequence comes from Arachis duranensis, assembly GCF_000817695.3. NCBI lineage: Eukaryota > Viridiplantae > Streptophyta > Magnoliopsida > Fabales > Fabaceae > Arachis > Arachis duranensis. Next base: position 78,440,363 of record NC_029774.3, on the reverse strand, counting down.
TTTCTTAGGGACGACTTGGACAGGGCTTACCCAGGGGCTATCAGAAATAGGATAAATAATCCCAGCCTCTAGTAACTTAGTGACCTCTTTCTGCACCACCTCCTTCATGGCTAGATTCAGTCGCCTTTGTGGTTGAACCACTGGCTTGGCGTCACCCTCCAGTAAGATCTTGTGCATGCATCTGCTGAGCTAATGCCCTTGAGATCACTGATGGACCACCCAAGAGCTGTCTTGTGTGTCCTTAGCACTTGAATTAGTGCTTCATCTTCCTGTGGCTCTAAGGTAGAGCTTATGATTACAGGAAAGGTATCACCTTCTCCCAGGAATGCATATTTTAGGGATGGTGGTAATGGTTTGAGCTCGGGTTTAGGAGGTTTTTCCTCTTCCTGAGGGATTTTCATAGGTTCTACTATTCTCTCTGATTCCTCCAGATCAGGCTGAACATCTTTAAAGATGTCCTCTAGCTCTGATTTGAGACTCTCAGCCATATTGACCTCTCTTACCAAAGAGTTAATAATATCAACACTCATGCAGTCATTTGGGGCGTCTGGATGTTGCATGGCTTTGACAACATTCAACTTGAACTCCTACTCATTGACTCTCAAGGTCACTTCCCCTTTTTGGACGTCAATGAGGGTTCGGCCAGTTGCTAGGAAAGGTCTTCCTAGAAAGAGAGTTGCACTCTTATGCTCCTCCATTTCCAGCATCACAAAGTCAGTAGGAAAGGCAAATGGCTCAACCTTGACAATCATGTCTTCAATCATGCCTGATGGGTATTAAATGGAGTCATTAGCAAGTTGAAGACATATCCGGGTTGGTTTGACTTCTTCAGTCGAGCTTTGTGATAATAGATGCAGGTATAAAGTTGATACTTGCCCCAAGATCACATAGAGCTTGCTTGGTACAATTACCCTCTAATGTGCATGGTATCATAAAGCTCCCGGGGTCTTTAAGCTTTTCAGGTAAGTTTTTCAGAATGACTGCACTGCATTCTTCAGTGAGGTAAACTTTTTCAGTCTCCCTCCAATCCTTCTTATGACTTAAGATCTCTTTCATGAACTTAGCATAAGAGGGTATTTGCTCAAGTGCTTCTGCAAACGGAATCTTTATTTGAAGAGTCCTGAGATAGTCTGCAAAGCGGGCAAATTGCTTATCCTGTTCCGCTTGGCGGAGTTTTTGTGGATAAGGCATTTTGGCTTTATATTCCTTAACCTTAGTTGCTGCAGGTTTATTACCTGCAGAAGTGGGTTGGGAAGTCTTTTTAGAAGGGTTGTTATCAGCACTTGTACGTGACTGATCCCCCACTGGCATTTGAATGCCAAGGGTGGAAGCTGGAGTGGCGTTAAACGCCAACTCCTTATCTGTTACTGGCGTCTAAACGCCAGAACTGTGCTCCCTTTGGGCGTTCAACGCCGGATTCATGCTTGTTTCTGGCGTTGAACGCCAGGAATGAGCATGGTCTGGGCGTTCAACGCCAGTATTATTCCTCTCTGGGCTCTGATTGTCCTCAGAGGGATTTTGAGTGGCCATTTGTTCATTTCTTGGCTTCCTGCTACTTTGAAGTGAGGTATTTAATGTTTTACCACTTCTTAATTGAACTGCATGGCATTCTTCTGCTATTTGTTTTGACAGTTGCTTTTCTGTTTGCTTTAACTGTACTTCCATATTCCTGTTAGCCATTCTTTTTTCCTGTAGTATTTCCTTGAATTCGGATAGCTGCTGGGTTAGAAAGTCTAATTGCTGATTGAATTCATTAGCCTGATCCACAGGACTGAGTTCAGCAGTTATTATTTTAGCTTCTTCCTTCATGGAAGATTCACTGCTTAGGTACATATGCTGATTTCTGGCAACTGTATCAATAAGCTCTTGAGCTTCTTCAATTATTTTTCTCATATGTATAGATCCACCAGCTGAGTGGTCTAGAGAAATCTGAGCTTTTTCTGTAAGCCCATAGTAGAAGATGTCTAATTGCACCCACTCTGAAAACATCTCAGAGGGGCATTTTCTTAGCATCTCTCTGTATCTCTTCCAGGCATCATAAAGAGATTCATTATCTCCTTGTTTGAAGCCTTGGATGCTTAGCCTTAGCTGTGTCATCCATTTTGGAGGGAAATAGTGATTCAAGAATTCTTTTGACAGCTGTTTCCATGTTTTTATGCTGTTCTTAGGTTGGTTATTTAACCACCTCTTAGCTTGATCTTTTACAGTAAATGGAAACAGTAGTAATCTGTAGACATCCTGATCTATTTCTTTATCATGTACTGTGTCAGCAATTTGCAAAAATTGTGCTAGAAACTCTGTAGGTTCTTCCTGTGGAAGACCGGAATACTGGCAGCTTTGCTGCACCATGATAATGAGCTGAGGATTCAACTCAAAGCTACTAACTCCAATGGAGGGTATACAGATACTACTCCCATATGAAGCAGTAGTGGGGTTAGCATATGATCCCAAACTCCTTCTGGACTGTTCATTTCCACTTAGTTCCATGATGGAGCAAGGGAGATGGTATGGATGTTGATATTGTTTATTTTATTAAATATAAAAATTTATTTTCGAAATAGTAAAATAAAGTAAAATAAGATAAAATAAAAAAATGAAATAAAAATAAAAATAAAAAATTGAAAATATTTTGTGAAGATTTTCGAAAAATTTTGAAATTGAAATCTGAAATTTTTATATAAAAATTTCGAAATTATTGTTTAAAATTAGTTAGAAAAGATATTTTTTTTTGAATTTTGAATTTTATGATGAAAGAGAAAAACACATAAAAGACACAAGACTTAAAATTTTTAAATCTAGTGCTCCTTATTTTCGAAAATTTTTGGAGGGAAAACACCAAGGAACACCAAACTTAAAAATTTTAAGATCAAGACACAAGAAAA